>NC_142074.1:11815000-11985000 GCF_059756535.1 Pantherophis guttatus | reverse complement strand
TGCAATTTCTGCTGGTTCGAATCTCTCCAAGGCTCAAGGTTGACTCAGCCTTCCATCCTTTCTAAGGTAGGTGAAATGAGGACCCAGTTTGTGGGGGCAATAAGCTGACTTTGTATAAAATATACAAAAGAATGAAGGCTATTGCTTAATGCATTGTAAGCCGCCCTGAGTTTCCGGAGAAGGGCGGCATATAAATCAAATTAAAAAAAAAAAAAAAGTAGAACAATGAGGGGAGGGAACAGCTGTGCTGCGTGATTTAGATTTGCTGGAAAGCAGAATTTCCTGCTTTCTAGCGAATTTAAATCATGCGGCACAGCTAATCGTCAGAAATACTGGTTTGCCCAAACCGGTAGCTTTTACTACTACCGGTTCTCCCAAACCGGTGTGAACCGGTAACATTTCACCCCTGATGTTCACCTTCTTTGAAGAATGGCCTTCCTCTCTAGTCTTTTTCCTCGCCTCTCTGGAATCTTTAGGATATGCCATAAGTAACTTGTAACATAGACATTTTCTTAAGGATCCACTTGAGATCCTTTCCTTTGCAGACGTACAAATAAAAAAACACTCTTAAATGGGTACACAAAGAGAAGTATTCTTTGCTAGCATTTCTTTCTGGTAAAAGGAAAATATGACCAACAATTGTTCATTGAAGGAAAGGGTGTCCTTTTTCTTTTTTACAACTCTAGAACAAGTCTTGATTCTGCTACAGCAGATTATTTTCAATGGAATGGTGATAGGAGGTCATCTTTGAGAGGGCCACAACCGTGGGTTCCAGTGGCTCAGTGGCTAAGATGCTGAGCTTGTCAATCGAAAGGTCGGCAGTTCAGCGGTTCGAATCCCTAGTGCCATGTAATGGGGTGACCTCCCGTTACTTGTCCCAGCTTCTGCCAACCTAGCAGTTCGAAAGAACGTAAAAATTGCAAGTAGAAAAATAGGGACCACCTTTGGTGGGAAGGTAACAGCGTTCCGTGCGCCATTGGCGTTGAGTCATGCCGGCCACATGACCACGGAGACGTCTTCGGACAGCGCTGGCTCTTCGGCTTTGGAACGGAGATGAGCACCGCCCCATGGAGTCGGGAACAACTAGCACATATGTGCGAGGGGAACCTTTACCTTTACCTTTATGCTTCCTATACAGTTGCAGAATTTTATGTTTTTCTCGTTAAATTTGAGTCCACTGCTCAAATCTACCCAGACCCCTTTTGAATCTCTTCTCTTTCCTCCGGTATCAGCCACTCTCTCAAAATATGGAAGAGGGCTTTTAAAATCCATGAGAAAATACTTTCAAACTCTGGGTTACTTGGAGAATGACTTTGCTAGTTAACTTTTATAAAAATTGGGCATTCAAAACCTACAAATCCCTGTTGCGACATGAAATATTCATTATGGGGTTTTTTTGCTGCTCGGTTTCTTTTCTTCAAATCAGCAAAACCCAGGTCATGGTATTCCCACCTCTCCTTAAGCCATGACACAACACAAATTTTGAACTCAGCCGAACAAACCACAAGCAATGATTAATAGAACGTTGCACATTGTAGCATGGGCTTCCCATCACGGGCACTCATGACAATATTTGTTCAAGCTGCTGAATTATTTAGCCTCTTATGTCAAGCTTCAGACTGGAGTTAATTGCTTTCTATTGAATTTGGCAATGAGGTAAGTGTCAGAATACGCTGAATATCACCAATGGGGGCGGGGGGCATAACTGTTTTTTCCACCTTTCCACTTGCAATGTGTCTCTTGATGTTGCTGAGAATTAAAGAAATTAATCACAAGCTGAATAACGAGGAAACTAGAAGCAAAAAAAGAGATAAATCTCTTGCTTAAAGCAAATTTTGTTCCAAAAAAGAAAAAAAGAAAAAAAAAACAAAGCCACATTTTAAAACCATTTCAACATCCCTCTGGCTGGGAGGGAAGCGAAGGAGGGGAAAAGAGGATGGACGAATGGTGGAATCACCAATGCTTTCTGAGCACATTACCATTAATATTGATTTCCATTAGCTGGGCAACAGGTGGGAAAATGAAGTGCATGGACTGAGAAAATGGTTTTAATGGGTGATGGGAATGAATGGTGATGTCATGGAACGTCCCAATTACTTGATTCAGAAAACAAATTTGCTTATTTCATCATGCCTCTCTAAGCTCCATAACAAATTTAACTCCCCCCCTTCTCCTAAATGTTTCTCGATTGAGATGATCACTTTGCTATTGCTTAGATGCTCCTTTAGTCGCACAAAGTACATTAATCAGGGCTGTGATTCCTGGAAATCTCAGTCGGTACTCAAATACACCCCCAAAACCTTTAATTTATTGAGCCCGGGACCTGCTTTGGTAAGTCTAACATTGGGCACATAGAAAATAGTAATACCGTGTTTCCCCGAAAATAAAACCCTGTCTTATATTTTTTTGAACCCTGAAATAAGCACTTGGCCTTATTGTTATGCGCTCAAAAGCCCAATTGGGCTTATTATCAGGGGAATGTCTTATTTTGGGGGAAACAGGGTAGCACTTAAGATTTATATACCGCCTCATAGCACTTTACAGCACTCTCTGGACGGTTTACAGAGTCAGCTCCTTGCTCCCAACAATCTGGGTCCTCATTTTATGAACCTCGGAAGGATGGAAGGTTGAGTCAACCTTGAGCCAGTCAGGATTAAACTGCAGGCTGTGGCCAGAGTTTGCCTGCTTCAGCAATAGCAAGAGCAATAGCCTTTAGACTTATATACCGCTTCACAGTGCTTTACAGCCCTCTTGAAGCGGTTTACATAGAGTCAGCCTATGACCCCCAACAATCTGGCTCCTCATTTCACCAACCTTGGAAATATGGAAGGCTGAGTCAACTCTGAGCCGGTCAGGATCAAATGTCAGGCTGTGGGCAGAGTTTGCCCGCAATACTGCATTTTAACCAGTGTGCCCTCAGGGCTTTCTTTAAAATGGATTTCCAGTTTTATACTTAGGCACTAAAGTCTCTCTCTCTCTCTCTCTCTCTCTCTCTCTCTCTCTCTCTCTCTCTCTCTCTCTCTCCCTCCCTCCCTCGCCCCCCTCTCTCCCTCCCTCCTCCCTCCCTCTCTCCCCCCTCTCCCTCTGCCCTCTCTCTCTCCCTCCCTCTTTCTCTCCCTCCCTCTTTCTCCCTCCCCATCTCCCTCCCTCCCTCTCTCTCCCTCTCTCTCTCCCTCCTTCCCTCTCTCCCTCTCCCCCTTCCTCCCCCCTCTCCCCCTTCCTCCCTCTCTCCTCTCTCTCCCCCTCCCTCCTCTCTCTCCCTCTCCCCCTCCCTCCCCCCCACACATTTTGCTCTGTTATTACTCCGCTATTTCTTGGACAAGTGCATACTTTTGATAAAAGTGGCATATGCTTGCATATGAATAAAACAATAGTTCTAAAGAAAGAGGTTTTTTTCCATCTTCCTTTCAAGATGGTGATCCTGTTTTATGCTAAAAGCGGAGCAGACTAGGGATTCAAATAAGAGCACAGCCAAGAGAGGTGACATCTGCTCCAGTTACTGGTGCAGGGATAGTTGGAGATGTATAAATTTAAGGAAAGCTGCATACGAAAACCAAAGCAGCATCTGCCCTAAAGACAAAACACAGTTTTCTCTTAAATTGCAGAGAAGTCTCTATTCGCCGCTGAAAACTGCCCTTGCTAGCGACAGCCACAGCAAAACAAAGGTACGAAGCTTACCTACTGCATATGTCACTTGGACCAGGGGTGAAATCCAGCAGGTTCTGGAGAACCGGTGACGGAAATTTTGAATAGTTCGGAGAACCGGCAAATGCCACCACTGGCTGGTCCCAGAGTGGGGAGTGAATGGAGATTTTGCAATATCCTTCCCCTGCCACAACCACCAAGCCACACCACACCCACCAAGCCATACCCACAGAACAGGTAGTAAAAAAATTTGGATTTCACCATTGATGTGGGCTTGATTTTTATAAAAAGATGCCAACAAACGATGCCAAGTTGACTAGGGGTCTGGAGGCTAAAGCTCCAATGAACAGTTGTCAGAATTGAGGATGCTTAGTCTAACAGAGAGAAGGTCTAGAGGCGAAATGATGACAGTCTTCCATTATTTTGAGGAGATGTCACAGAAAACGTATTTTCCAAAGCATCTAAAGGCAGGACAAGAAGTATTGGATGAAAATGTCCATGGAGATTCTCAGTCATCCAGGTCATAAAAAGTGCTTTATTTATATCTACCGTATATTTTGGAGTATAAGATGCACTCCCCCCCCCCCACAAAAGAGGGTGAAAATTTGGGTGTGTCTGACACACCGAATGTAGCCCCGCCCACCCACCAGTCCCCACCTTTTGGCCTCTGCCTCCCAGCACTTTGCCTCCTTGCAGCAAGCAGCAAGCAGGCCGTTTCAGCTTCACTATAGCCTGATTAGCACAAGCAGCTGATTGTTGGTTGGATCGGCCTCCCGGTCCTCAGCTGTTTCAGGCTGCAGGGATTGCCATTGCCTGTTGCTGTGCGGGCCTCCGCTGTTTGCTGCAAGAAGGCAAATTTCTGGGAGGCAGTTTTTCTTTTTCTTGTGCTAATCAGACTGAAAATGAAAATGAAACTAAAGCAGGCTGTTTGCTGTTTGCTGCAACGAGGCAAATTACTGGGAGGCAGAGGCAGATTTTTTTTTCCTGTTTTCCTCCCCCCAAAAAAGGTAGGTGCTTCTTATAGTCCGGAGCGTCTTATACTCCAAAAATTATGTATAATATATATATATATATATACATATTTTTTTTAATTGTACAATTTTCTTGGTTATGTATAAAATTTCTATATTCACAATAACAATATACCATCTGGGTACAATATCTACAGCCTCTGTTGAATACAGATAGTGAATCTTATACACACAATAGTTGTGACTATTATTCTCAGTACCTATTCATCTTTCTCTTCACTTATCCTTGTTAAGAATTTTGCGTTGATTAGGCCCTCTTTTCGATTTTATCTATAATCCATTAATAATAATATCAAACATTATAAACAATCAAATAAACATCCCATTTGTAACCATTAACCTCTGAATAATCTTAGGGTTACTTTTCTTAATTATTCAATATTCATTATTCAGTTACACAAATTACTTCATTTTTATTTACATAGACAGATTTCTAACTTCCGCTACTATTTCCTACCCATTAATAGAATACTTCCCAAATTAAGGAAGTAATCTTTTCAAGGTGCTTTTCAAAAGGCAATTGGATTTTCTGGGTTTTTTTCCTTGAAGACATTTTGCTTCATCCAAGAAGCTTCTTCAGGTTTGACTGAACGGTGGGGAATGGAAGAAACAATGGTTGGAAATTAATCAAAAAGAGAAGCAACCTGGAATTAAAGAGAAACTTCCTAACAGTGAGGACAATTAGCCAGTGGAACAGCTTGCCTCCAGAAATCATGGGCGCTCCATCAGTGGATGTTTTCAAGAAGAGACTAGACAGTCAATTGTCTGAAATAGTATAGGTTCTCCTCCTTGAACAGGAGGCTGGACTAGAAGATCTCCAAAGTCCCTTCCAGCTCATTCATTCTATAATTCTAGCTCTGTTTTTCTACATTCTGTGTATCATGCAATACCAAGCCATGAGACATTTCAGCGGAAAGAAGACACACTCTCTGAGCCTACTGTAGCAAAAATCTTTGTTTTTCCTTCTCTTTCTCCAAGAACCCAGTCTCAAGAGACCTCAGCTATAGACTGAAAGCTGGCTCTATAGATAATTATGAATGACTGAATCTGGAGAGGTGAGGGAATATTTATTGTAAAACGTTGCAAAGCTTGTCGAGAATCTTTTGAATAAAAGGGCTACTTTAAGGAGAAGAAAAAGAGGAGAAGGAAGAGAAGAGGGTCAAATAGAAGCAAAAGAAAAGGCAGAATTGGAAGCAGCCGTAACAAGAAAAGTACTAGGAATGATCCAAGCAGCAATAGAAGTAGTAAAGTAACACAAATGGACCTTAAAAGGGAAAATTATTTTCTCCTGCCCAAGCCAAATAACAATGCAGATTTTATTTTAAATTAAAAACATGCATCCTCGTAATCTTATCTATTACGGAAATGTAGTTTGCATAATACGAAGAATATTTGCCATATTTCTGTAGGAGTTCCATTTTTGCCATTTTTATACATGGCATTAGTGGTGGGCTGCAACCCATTTAACAACTGGCTCTGTGGGCACGCACTGAGCGTGGCTGTGCAACTAACACACATGGAATGGAATGGAATGGAATGGAATGGAATGGAATAGAATAGAATAGAATAGAATAGAATAGAATAGAATAGAATAGAATAGAATAGAATAGAATAGAATAGAATAGAATAGAATAGAATTCTTTAATGGCCAAGTGTGCTTGGACACACAAGGAATTTGTCTTTGGTGCATAGGCTCTCAGTATACATAGAAAGACAAGATACACTCGTCAAGAATCATAAGGTACAACACTTAATGATAGTCATAGGGTACAAATAAGCAATCAAATCATATGAGGAAACAATCAATATAAATCGTAAGGATCAGTGGTGGGTTTCAAATTTTTTTACTACTGGTTCTGTGGGTGTGGCTTGGTGGGCCTGGCTTGGTGGGCATGGCAGGGGAAGGATACTGTAAAATCTCCATTCCCTCCCCAATCCAGGGGAAGGTTATTGCAAAATCCCCATTTCCTCCCGATCAGCTGGTACTCGGGAGGCAGAGAATAGATGAGGGAGGGGCCAGTCAGAGGTGGTATTTACCGGTTCTCCGAACTACTCAAAATTTTCCCCCGTCGGTTCTCCAGAACTTGTCAGAACCAGCTGAAACCCACCTCTAGTAAGGATACAGCAACAAGTTCAGTCATAGAGTCATAAGTGGGAGGAGATGGGTGATAGGAACGATGAGAAGATTGATAGTAATAGTAATTCAGACTTAGTAAATAGTTTGACACTGTTGAGGGAATTATTTGTTCAGCAGAGTGATGGTGTTCGGGAAAAACTGCATGCGCGCAGCGTTCAAAATACAGCCATTTGAAGCTCAGCTGCTTATCCTCTATGGCAGCCCCAGTAAGTAGAACAGCAGTGGTGCGGAAATCAGCTGTGCTGCACGAATCAGCTGAGCCAAAAAGAAGGAAATATAGGACAGGATAGGGAGGGGGCAGGTGGGCAGGGCCAGTTGATTGAGGGAACTACCAGTTCGCTAGAACCGGTCAAAACCGGCAGCAGTCCACCACTGCATGGCCTCCATTGCAACAATGGAAGAAAAAAAAAGTTCCAGGTTTAGCTCCTTTGAAACAAGAGACTCAAACAATGAGAGAATTATGAAAAGAAACCATGAGTGAAGGTTTTGGTACAGCTAGGAGAGAGGAGGGGGGGGTTCTATGTTGAAGAGGAAGAACTTCCCTGTGTTATCTGCCCAGAACACAGATCCTGGTCTCTAAGCCATTGCTTAACATTGCAATAGGATGTTTCACATAAAAGGTCACAAATGACACAAATTCTCTTAACCAAAGCAGCATCAATGTAGCCACTCCGTGAGACAAAATCTATGTACTACTTAAAACTCTCATTGTCGTGACCTTTCATTTGTACATCGTAGAGCAACCATTTTTCGAACCAGGGTACCTCAAATGGGTTAACCTGCAGAATGTGTCCAAAATCTGGGATCTGTAACTCCTGTGAGGATGTGAAATTTGGGGAGGTTGTGGCTGCTTCGGTGCTACTAGCTGTTGCTGTGGTCATGTGATTTTCTTTTCCAACATTCCATGACAGTTTCCCAGCCATTCTTGCAATCCCTTATTCCCTCCCTCAACCAGTGGTGCAGCAGCAGCCAGGGAAGGGAAGGGAAGGGAAGGGAAGGGAAGGTTAATGTAGAATAAAGGTAAAAGTTCCCCTCATACATATGTGCTAGTCATTCCCGGGGAGATGCTCATCTCTGTTTCAAAGCAGAAGAGCCAGCGCTGTCCGAAGACATCTCTGTGGTCATGTGGCCAGTATGACTCAACGCCAAAGGCGCATGGAACACTGTTACCTTCCCACCAAAAGTGGTCCCTATTTTTCTACTTGCAACCCCCCACCCAAGCAAGAAACCCTACACCATTTCTGACAAATGGCAGTCCAGTCTCTTCTTGAAAGCTGATACTGACCATTGGAAGGCATTATGATCATAATATTGTGATTGGGAGTTGGTTTTGTAGAGGATGGTAACACTTGGCCTATCTTGGATGATCTCTGAAGCTAAGCAAGACTAGCCCAGGTAATAATTGGGTGGAAGATCCACCTGGACCGTGTCCTAGAGTGGGATCTCAGAAGACGTTCCAACAGAAGGGAGGGACAACATATTTCTGCCCCTCCGTCAGAAAAAAATGCATGGATGAAATCTTTGTAGTCCAACTGTCCTCAAGGCTAGTTTTCCGTTACCTTTTACAGTATGAAGCCATCAAGGGAAATGTAATTTTGAGGTCAAAAACTTTGTATTTTCTTTTGCAGACAACTTCTCTTTTCTTCTGAACAGCAGACAAAATAATGCATATCAGAAAACACCAGGTCAACATAAAAAGAGACCTCTTGAGAGGCCCTTAGGAGCAAACCTCTTGAAAAGAGCAATTTAGATTTAAGGAAAGATTTTGATATGGCTCCTCCAGTCGATAGGCGATTAGTAAGAGGTATGAGGGTCTTTTTAAAAAGAGGATGTGTCAGATAATCATTCCAGTCCAGGGGTGGGCTGCTGGGGATTTGCGGGGGTTCGGGAGAACCTCTAGCTAAGATTCTGTGCAGTTCAGAGAACCCCCAAATCCCACTCCTGGCTGGCCTTGCCCACCCCTCCCCTCCCCTCCCAGGAATCCCCACGCAGGCCATTTTGGATGCAGGTAAGTGCAGGGAGCGCACAGAGGCTCGGGGAGGGCAAAAGATGGGACTACCGGAAGTTCAGGAAGGCCGGAAACGGGCTTGTTTCCAGCCTCCAGAGGGCCTCTGGAGCCTGAGGAGGCCATTTTCCCCCTCCTGGAGGCTCGAGGAAAGCTTTCGGAGCCCGGGGAGGGCAAAAACACCCTCTCCCGCTGTGGCCTTGCCCACCATGGCCACGCCTGCCCAGCAACCAGGCAGAGAACCCCTTGCTAAAATTTTTGAAGTCCACCCCTGTTCCAGCCTTGGAACAGTCCAATTCTTATTTTTTTTTCACCTTTCTCATATCTCCTTTCCAGATCATTTGGCAACTGAACCAAAAACAAAATTAGAAAAACCCTACGTGAAAATGTGCTACTTCCTTGGGAATTTCTTTCCCTCACGTAAATTCACTTCCAAATGTGCTTTTCTAGAACCACATTTCCCACAGCATGCTGGGTTTTGCATGCAATTTTCTTAATGTTATTTTCATATTAGCTTTCTTCTAATCTCTGCAATTATAGTGAACATGGTTCCCAAAAATATATGCAGGTCTTGTACGTGCGGTTTTAAATTGCATTCCACAGCACAACTTCTAGAAAAGTGTAGAGAATAGAACAGAATAGAATAACAGAGTTGGAAGGGACCTTGGAGGTCTTCTAGTCCAACCCCCTGCCCAGGCAGGAAACCCTACACCACTTCAGACAAATGGTTATCCAACATCTTCTTAAAAATTTCCAGTGTTGGAGCATTCACAACTTCTGCAGGCAAGTTGTTCCACTGATTAATTGTTCTGACTGTCAGGAAATTCCTCCTTAGTTCTAAATTGCTTCTCTCCTTAATTAGTTTCCACCCATTGCATCTTGTCCTGCCCTCAGGGGCTTTGAAGACTAGTTTGACTCCCTCTTCTTTGTGGCAACCCCTGAGATATTGGAACACTGCTATCATGTCTCTCCTAGTCCTTCTTTTCATTGAACGAGCCATATCCAATTCCTGCAACTGTTCTTCATATGTTTTAGCCTCCAGTCCCCTAATCATCTTTGTTGCTCTTCTCTGCACTCTTTCTAGAGTCTCCACATCTTTTTTACATCGTGACAACCAAAACTGAATTCAGTATTCCACGTGTGGCCTTACCAAGGCATTATAAAGTGGTATTAACACTTCACGTGATCTTGATTCTATCCCTCTGTTTATGCAGCCCAGAACTGTGTTGGCTTTTTTGGCAGCTCCTGCACATGGCTGGCTCATATCTAAATGGTTGTCCACTAGAACTCCAAGATCCCTCTCACAGTTACTACTATTGAGCGAGGTACCACATATACTGTACCTGTGCATTTTGTTTTTCTTCCCTAAATGTAGACACTGAAAAAAAAA
Organism: Pantherophis guttatus; assembly: GCF_059756535.1. Classification (NCBI taxonomy): domain Eukaryota; kingdom Metazoa; phylum Chordata; class Lepidosauria; order Squamata; family Colubridae; genus Pantherophis; species Pantherophis guttatus. The sequence continues at coordinate 11,974,792 of NC_142074.1, read as the reverse complement.
TCCTAATTTTGCTAGAAGAGACATGGTCTGGCTCTGTTCTTCTTTGCACTTGATATAAATATATTCACAAGGATCTGATGTAAGTGATGAAAGTCCTTAAATCTTCTAAAGCTGCCACAAACTCAGTATTTAGGAGCCAAAGCAGATCTGAGATTATTAAAAGGAAGCAGAACTATGTTGGAAATGTAAAAACCAAAAGGGACCTTATTACCACATGTGGTGGTCTTGTCATAAGGCCAAACATTACTGGCAAAAAATTAAAACACAAATAGAAGAAATTATAAATCAACACATAGAAATGAGGCTAGAAACTTTCTTACTAGGAATAATTTCAGGGTCATACGAAAAAGAAATATGGTATTTAATCATTCACATAATTACAGCAGCACAAATAGTTTATGCCCAGAACTGGAAAAATAACAATATACCATCAAAAGTTAATGTGATCAGAAAAATTATGGAGTGTGCAGAAATGGATAAGCTTACGAAGGAGATACAAGAAAAAGAGGAAACAGAATATTACTTAGTCTGGGACAGATGGTATAAATGGTTGGAGGAAAAGGGAAAAAAGGACAAGGGAAGACTAAATAACAGTTGAACTAGGTGGAGAAATATAGGAAGAAATGGGAAGAAATAAAAATTGTGGAAAGGAAATTGTGTACACGTTTATGTGAAATGTAAATAAAACAATTAGAATAATATAATAAATTATAATGGTATATATATGATATATTAGAAATACATGTATAAAAGATATACTAAGATAAGAGAGAGAAAATGTATAAGTATGGATTACTGACGCGAAACTGTTGAAAAGAAGAAAGTGTTAATATCTCTTTTTGTTTTTTAAAAAAACTGTTTAATAAAAAGTATTAAAAACAAAAAAAAAGGAAGCAGATGGATTACTTTAAACAAATTTCCCTCTGGGCTGAGATCTAGATACAGGTAGACCTCGACTTATGACCACAATTGAGCCCAAAATGTCAGTTGCCAAGTGAAACATTTGTTAAGTGAGTTTTGCCTCATTTTACAACCTTCCTATAGTTGGATGAATCACTGAAGTTGCGAAACTAGTAACGTGGTTGTTAAGTGAATCTGGCTTCCCCAATGACTTGGCTTGTCAGAAGGTCACATGACTCCTGGACACTGCAACCGTCATAGCAATAGCACTTAGACTTATATACCGTTTCATGGTGCTTTACAGCCTTCTCTAAGTGGTTTACAGAGCCAGCATTTTGCCCCCAACAATCTGGGTCCTCATTTTACCCACCTCAGAAGGATGGAAGGCTGAGTCAACCTTGAGCCTGGTGAGATTCGAACTGCCAAACTGCTGACAGCCGGTGATCAGCAGAAGTAGCCAGCAGTACTGCACTCTAACCCTTGTACCATTGCGGTTGTTCCATGTTTCCAGTTGCCAAGTGGCTGAATTTTGATCACGTGACCATGGGGAGGTTGCAATGGTTGTAAGTATGAAAAACAGTCGTAAGTCACTTTTTTCAGCGTCTTTATAACTTTGAACAGACACTAAATGAACTGTTGTAAGTCAAGGATTACCTGTAGCAGCATTCCTATTTCCAGTTTCATGAAACACAAGGCAAAGAATGATCAGGACCATGGACAGCATAACTATGTGATAACAATTCCACCATGTTTTCAGTGTGTTGAACCCCTATCCAATTCTGAAACCTGTCTCACTGTTGATAATACAATGCCGGTGGTTCTCAATTTACCATCTTACCTTAACACCCAACATAACCAAGATTAACACTAACCAAACTTAGCATCCTGTACAAATGCCAAGTCTTCAATTAATCTGCTTACACATCCTATGCAAAGATAGTCTCTTTCTTGCAATTCAATGCTGCCCCAAATCTGGAAGCATGTAAATACATCATCAGACATATCCGTTTCCTTAACGCAATACAATTGACACATTCAATACATACATACAATATAATTGACACAATACCTACATACAATTCAATTGACACAATACATACATACAATTGATGCATACAATACATACATACAATACAATTGACGCATACAATACATACATACAATACAATTGACACATACAATACATACAATACAATTGACGCATACAATACATACATACAATTGACACATTCAATACATACATACAATACAATTGACGCATACAATACATACATACAATACAATTGACGCATACAATACATACATACAATACAATTGACGCATACAATTCATACATACAATACAATTGACACATTCAATACATACAATACAATTGACGCATACAATACATACATAAAATACAATTGACGCATACAATACATACAATACAATTGACGCATACAATACATACATACAATACAATTGACACATACAATACATACAATACAATTGACGCATACAATACATACATACAATTGACACATTCAATACATACATACAATACAATTGACGCATACAATACATACATACAATACAATTGACGCATACAATACATACATACAATACAATTGACGCATACAATACATACATACAATACAATTGATGCATACAATTCATACATACAATACAATTGACACATTCAATACATACAATACAATTGACACATACAATACATACATACAATACAATTGACGCATACAATACATACATAAAATACAATTGACGCATACAATACATACAATACAATTGATGCATACAATACATACATACAATACAATTGACACATTCAATACATACATACATACAATTGATGCATACAATGCATACATACAATACAATTGACGCATACAATGCATACAATACAATTGACATATACAATACATACATACAATACAATTGATGCATACAATACATACAATACAATTGATGCATACAATACATACTTACAATACAATTGACGCATTCAATACATACATACATACAATTGACGTATACAATACATACATACAATACAATTGATGCATAAAATACATGCATACAATTGATGGATACAATACATACATACAATAAAATTGACACATACAATACATACATACAATTGATGGATAAAATACATACATACAATACAATTGACACATTCAATACATACAGTACATACAATACAATTGATGCATACAATACATACAATACAATTGGCGCATACAATACATACAATACAATTGACGCATACCATACATACAATTGATGCATTCAATACATACATACAATACAATTGACGCATACAATACATGCATACAATTGATGGATAAAATACATACATACAATACAATTGACGCATTCAATACACACATAAAATAGAATTGACACATACAATACATACATACAATACAATTGATGCATACAATACATACAATACAATTGACGCATACAATACATACATACAATACAATTGACACATTCAATACATACATACAATACAATTGACGCATACAATACATACATACAATACAATTGACGCATACAATACATACAATACAATTGACACATTCAATACATACATACAATACAATTGACTCATTCAATACATGCATACAATTGATGGATAAAATACATACATACAATACAATTGACACATTCAATACATACATACAATACAATTGACGCATACAATACATACATAAAATACAATTGACGCATACAATACATACAATACAATTGACGCATACAATACATACATACAATACAATTGACACATTCAATACATACATACAATACAATTGACACATTCAATACATACATACAATACAATTGACGCATACAACACATACAATACAATTGATGCATACAATACGTACATACAATACAATTGACGTATACAATACATACATACAATACTCTCCAAGGCTGAGTTAATACAATAACTTCAATCTGGTTCCTGGGTTAACTCATTTTCTTGACTTGCACAACAGTCTACACCATGAAAAACCTAACCAAGATTAACACTAACCAAAGAAAGGTTTTAAAAGGAGGCAAAACTCACTAAACAACTGTCTCATTTATCAACAGAAATTTGAGGCTCGGTTGCGGTCGTAAGTCGAGGACTACCCGAGATCTTCTATACAATTAATGTGTTTGCTTTTAAGTCAGTTTATCTCCCTTTACAACAGAAGGATAATACGATAAAGGAAGCCTATTGAGCAATACATACAGGTCAGATTTCTTGCGGCCTCCAGGAACCGAAAGCTCATTCAAATAGCGAAAGAAAGTTAAGTTCTTCACTGTATAATTGATTGGGCATCCCTTGACCCTTGCAATAACCTTTGTGCAATTGTGAGAATGCACAACATCGACTTCATTTGTCGGCTTGCTAATTGCCTTGCCCCCCCCCCCCGAGTATCTGAAAAATAAGATGAGCGTTTACCGAACCAGTGGAAGTTCAGAAACCAGATGAATCTCTGAAACGACTTCCATTTCAGAGAGCCATCCTGGTGCCAAATCACATCCTACAAAACCATGCTGCATTATTGATTGCTTTATTCGTTGTTTAAACCCTCCTTCCAGCCCCTTTTCCTTCTTCTCTTGGGATGTGAAAAGGGAGACGGGCTTGAAGTGAGACGAACTCCTAAATGCTGCTCAGCACTCAACACTGTTGATAGATATATATTTTTTTTGTTCGGGAGTCACGATTTCTATTCCGCTTCTCCTCTCAAGGGAGCAGCTGGCCTATTTATTGTTTTAAGCAACAGATCTCTTTGCACAGACAGACGCAATTTAGAGAAATCACTACAGGCAGTCGTACAGGCAATTCTGAGTATTTTATTTTTTATTTTTATTTATTTTTATATGCTGCCCTTCTCCGGAGACTCAGGGCGGCTTACAATGCGTTAAGCAATAGCCTTCGTACTTTTGTATATTTTATACAAAGTCAGTTTATTGCCCCCACAAACCGGGTCCTCATTTTACCCACCTTAGAAAGGATGGAAGACTGAGTCGACCTTGAGCCTGGTGAGAATTGAACTCGCAGTAATTGCAGGCAGCTGGATGTTAAATGCTGCTGTAGTAGGAGGCATTAGCCTCCTACGCCACTCAGGCTCCTAACCCTGAAACTGACCTGGCTGAAGCCATCTTGGAGCTTCAGTGCTGCCATACTAGAACTGAGGGATAGGGACAGTGGTGGGATTCAAATAATTTAACAATTGGTTCTCTGCCCCAATGACTGGCTGGGTGGACGTGGCCATGGTGGGCATGGCCAGGGGTGTGTGATAGGCAGCACTTGCCCTCCTGCACCCCACCTGGGAGCAAAAATGCCCCTCCACCCATTTTGGGCTTAGTAGGCCTCCCTGCACTTATCTGAGAGCCAAAATGGGGCATGTGGGGACTCCTGGAAGGGGAGGGGTGGGGAGGGGCCAGCCAGCAAGTTAAAACCAGGAAGTAATGATGTCCGGGCAGGTGGGTGGAGCTTTGTGCTGCCGCCGCTACCGGTACACCAAACCACGCGCCGCCGGTGCTACCGGCTCGCACGAACCAGACAGAACCAGCCGGATTTCACCACTGCGGCAAATTCTCAAAGAGAAACAGGCAGGCACGTACTGAGTGGCATCTCTCATAGCAGAACAGCTGAAGATGATAGTGAAAACCACAGTGGCACCAACTGACGTAAAGGGTCTCTCTGCCAGGGGGTATTTAATAAGGTTTGGTTCAGAAGCTGCTGACAAGCTTTTCTTCAGGCAAAGAAATGAGCAAAGAAACTTAGCCTCCGTAATTTACCATGATTGATATCGACTTCCCCTGAACAAACACTCCCCAGATGTGCTGGACAACAACATCAATTATCTTCAATCAAGCGGTGCCTTTTTAGAAAGCTTCCCTAAGTTTTTCCAGAAAAAGTAAGATGGGGATAATCTTTGGATCACTTGCTTTGCTGAGAGCAACGAATTAGTCAAAGCGAATTCTTAATTCGAGCCGACGTCCCATAATGATAATTACAATGATGTTAGATGGTGGATTGCGCTCCATGAAAAGTCAATGCAAGGGGTTAATGTGTGAAGGTGTGCGTGTTTGGGAGGCCTCAAGAATCCATGTTGGTCTAACCACAAAAACAAACAGCCCAAAGAGGGAAACATTTCCAAGGAACACTTTCCTTCGAGAAAAAAGTAGGAAGCATTTTGTGCTGAAGCAGAGTTGGACAGCATATGACCAGGGGTGTCAAACTCAAGACTCATGGGCTGGATCTGGCCAGGGGTCGTATTCACTTCCCCGCATGCACCCAGTCTCAAAAACATGCCTAAATAGGATGGCATAGAGCCAGGGCAGGGGAGCGGGCCCTCCCTCGATTTCCACTACCGGTTCAGGCGAACCGGTCTGAACCGGCTGAATACCACCTCTAGATCTGGCCCATGGGGCCACTCTGGAAACAGTGAAGGACCTGTTGTGGTCCGCCAGCAGCCTGCAGAGCTGGCAGCGGAGTTGGACAACGATGAGGCTGAGGAAGAACATGGGCCAGTCCTGGAGGCTGGGAAAGCCCCGGATGAGGGCTCTGCGTCGGAGGCAGAGAAGGGGCCAGGGCCATCTGGGAGTGATGTGCAGACTCCGGAGCCTCCAGAGGCTGAGAGTAGAGAGGCAGAGGAACAGGAGGAGCCTGTTCCTAGTGCACGCATGAGAAGAGCTGCCAGAAGGCAGAAGCAGATATCAAAACACAACTTGAACAAGCCCAACTTGTGATATGTCCCCAAACCTCTCCAAATCTCCTAGAAAAGACCTTAGATGACTAATCTGTACCTTGCTCTTCAAAATAATTCAAAGATTCAGTATTCAATTTCTTTGAACATGCCTGAAGCTTTTCAAAGCTCAGCTATACGCTGAGAATTGAATAATGTAGCTCAGCTGGTCAACAAGAAGATTTGACTACAATCCCATCCAATGTTAACTTAGAAATAGCCATGGCAATAACAGTAGCAGTGAGATATCCATAATTCCTATTTAACATCCCCAGTATTAAAAACTCTTTCACAAAGAAGGGCTGTGTTAAAATAAATAAATCCCAGCAATTTTAACTCTAGTCTTTTCATCGGTACCAATAAACTTCCTCATTTATTGGACGTGGCATTCACAAACCACGGGTCAAAGAATTTCGATCATCATCAAATCCTTCCTTGCTTTCCCATAGTCCTAATTTCATGGATATTAACAGCAGTCTGTACTCATAATCTATTTTCATTTTGCTCTATTTTGCATGGTTATTAGACTCCATTCTTAATTTTGTAGAGGCCTTGATTTCTTTTACTGCTTATGGCCACGGTACAAATTTAGTACTCACCAGGCCGACACCTGCTCCGTGTGATAATTCTTTGGTATTCAAATTCAGAAACATCACTTTTCATTAATGGCGCTGGTTTGCTTTCTCCTGGGTTAAATAAAACCTTATACATGTGCAAATTAGATGTAGAAATTCATGTGAGTTCTGACTGGCTGGCAATCTTTATGTGGTTCAGGATGCATTGATAAAGGGATCTCCAATCTTGGCCACAGCTTTACGACTTGTGGACTTCAACTCCCAGAATTCCTCAGCCAGTTGAGGAATTCTGGGAGTTGAAGTCCACAAGTCATAAAGCTGTGGCCAAGGTTGGGGACCTCTGTATTAATATATTTAAAAAGTGGTCCCAAAGATGTTTTTTTAAGAGGCAACTGGACTTTCTGGTTTTTCTTTGAAGATGTTTCGCTTCTCATCCAAGAAGCTTCTTCATCTCCGACTGGATGGTGGGGAATGGAAGGATCCAGTCGGAGCTGAAGAAGCTTCTTGGATGAGAAGCGAAACATCTTCAAAGAAAAACCAGGAAGTCCAGTTGCCTCTTGAAAAAAAGCACCTTTGGGACAACCAGGACCTGGATGACTGAGAATCTCCATAGACACCTTACATTGGGTAAGGTGGTTCTCATCATTTATTAAGACAAACCCAAACAAACCAGATATGATGGATTGTGTCTACAAAGGGGGAGGTGGGACTACAATGAAGTGACAGTTTCCCGAGAAGGAAGGAGCTCATTCCAAAGAGGTGGATGAGACAAGAGGCAGCACAGTCCATAGCTGGATACGAGACAGAGGAAGAGAGTTAGGATAGCCAAATCCTTGGAATCTCCCAGGGAATATCGGTTAAGTAGTAAGTATTTAGTCTGGCAAGATTCTGTCTATAGAGTCTGAGCAAATAAAGAACTGAACTCTGGATGGATTGTTCTATATCACTGATGGAGAACCTTTTCGGCACCGAGTGCAGAAAAGGGAGTGCATGCGTGTACGCTTGTCTGGGCTGCAACCTGGAAGAGGAGCTGCCCAGGGCGCATCCACGTGCCCAAAAATGAGCTTCTCATTTCTGGCATGCACATGCGCATCAGCCAGCTAGTCTTCCAGGTTTCTGGTGCGCCTGTGCACACGACGATCAGCTGCCTGGCGTGCATGATCACGCAGGAAGACAGAAGACCAGCTTTTCCAGTTTCCAGCACTGCTGCATGCACAAAGGCAAGCTGATTGTCGCTCACGCGCGCAGGTGCCAGAAACCCGGAAGAGGAACAGGTGACGTTGCACGTCCAAAGCGACATGGCTCCATGTGCCACTTCGGGCACGCGTGCCAAGGGTTCACCATCACGGTTCTACAGTATATCATTCTTGAGTTGAGACTATCAAATTTATGGCTTAGAATATTAGCTAAACCTAGCAAATTAAAGGGCAGGTAAAACATGACCCAGATAGTTTTTCCAAGGTCCTTTGTGACTTCCCACACCAATCAAGTCTTACGAAACTCGGTCACCAATTGAGCTGAAAACATCAGAGAAGGACCATTCAAAGCTTCCATCAGCTTGTAAGCCCAGAGAGAGGTGTCTCCAGAATATGATGGTTTGGTCAGAATGATCAAAACCATTACACCCTTGGGATGGCAGCTCTTCCCTAACACAATGCACGCACAAAAGGGGTAGAGCTCACACCGCAATGCCGGCTTCATCTCTCGCCTTCATCTCGACCCTGTGCAGTCAAGGACGTTGGGGGGGGGGCATGAAAGGCTGCCTCTACTGTTGGGTAGAATAAAGACGTCCAGAATTGATTACTGAGTCAGCTCACCTTTCCAACCTTCCAAAGCAAGGTTCGCATCATTTCAAAGTCCACAGATTGAAAGTTCCACAGATGTTGTGAAGATTAATTCAATCTGACATTTCAATGTGCTTCCCCTTCCTTACTTGGTACAAGGCTTCAAATAAAATATAGTCAGTGTGTTACTTCGAAATGATTTTTGACCGATATGAAAAATATCCATTCAGGTTGAGATAGTGACATCTTTCTTAACGTGGCTATGTGAAACGGATTAAGGGGAAAGGATCTCTGGGTTCTCAACCTGTGGTCCACAGACACCGGAGTGGGGTAGGGGGGCAATGTCATCACAGAGGGTCAACGAAGTACCTGGCCTTGCACTCCCACAGGTTTTCCCTCTGCTTGGAAAACCTATGCTCCTAGTCCTGAGTGAGGTGCTTCTGCTGAGCCTCCTTCTCGGTCAGATCCAATTTGAACTGAGACAGCTGTTTTGCCAACTCTTTCTCCTGGTGGCTCCTTAGCTCCAACAACTGCTTCCTCTTGGGGCCCTAAGGAGCCTGGGCGAGGAGGTGAGGAGTAGAGAGTAGAGAGTAGAGTCTGGCAAGGCACCCCTTGAAGTGAGTGACACCGAGTTGGCCACACCCACCCAGTCACATGACCACCTTGCCACGCCCACTCAGCCGATCATTAGGCAGATCATATTAGTGGTCCACGGGATTTAAAATTATGAATTTAGTGGTCCCTGAGGTCCGAAAGATTGGGGAGCCCTGTTTTAAATCATTCCCTGGACAGATTATGATTAACTGGGGAATGGCAGCAGGATTTTTATATATATATATAGTTAGAAGGAAACAAAAGAATTATTAACCAAAACATTTCTCATAGGATGTTCAAACAGGATTAAATGCATTAAATGCAATTAGTCTTCCAGAAAACGGAGCTAGGAAACCCCCACTGTTTTTATATATCTTCAAAAGGAGAACTGCGACAAAGTGGAGAAGAAATCTTAAGAAACAGATAATTAGTGGGGAAGCCAAATATTTAACTGAGTTATGACTGAAGAAATTTTCCAGGCCCTGCACTGTGAACTGATTCATATTTAGTGTCAAGCAGCTGTTTTGCCGAATGTGTCGGTTAAACAAATGGAACAGCCAAGCCTCCCCACACAAACCGAGCTGTCCTACATTATTGTCACCTCAATTATTTAACATCTTTTTTTTTTTTCCTCGTTCACAAGTCTGGAAATGTATTAAGCTGTAACTGTAAATGAATGGAGAGTCTCCGGAAAAAAAATAAAATCCTTTTTTTTTTTATGGCCTATTTCAAATTCTAGTGTTGTAACCTAGGCCCAAGTAGTTATTCCCAGACACATTCAGTCCTAAACAAACATATTTTATTAGAAGAGCTGAGAATTACTTCATTCTCAGCTTAGTCCAAATTAATTCCAAAACAAATTCTTCGTAAACAGTCCTTCAGCCTTATCACCAACCTTTGTGTTCTTTGGCCCCTTGCCAAAGGCTTTTCTTGGCAAAACTCCATGAAGTTCAGAAGCAAGAGATGCCGACAAGAAACAAATGTAGCAATGTTGCTTTCCTACAAAGATCCCAAGAGCCATTGCTGCTCTTTTAAGCCTTCTGGGAGGGGCCAATTATCTCCTGGCCTTACTCCTGAGTCGTCCTTTTTGCTTTAGCTGCTCTTGCCTTCTGGCAGCTCTTTGCACGTGTGCACTAGGAACAGGCTCCTCCTGTTCCTCTGCCTCTCTGCTATCCGCCTCTGCAGCAGTGGTGGGATTCAAGTAATTTAACAACCGGTTCTCTGCCCTAATGATCTTTTCCAACAACCACTTTGCCAAACAAGAAAGTTAACAACCGGTTCTCCTGAAGTGGTGCGAACTGGCTGAATCCCACCACTGCTCTGGAGGCTCCGGAGTCCATGGAGCACTCCCAGTTGGCCCTGGCCCCATCTCTGCCTCAGACGCAGAGCCCTCATCCGGGCCTTCCCCAGCCTCCAGGACTGGCCCATTGTCCTCCCCAGCCTCCTCTCTGTCTGACTCTGCTGCCAGCTCTGCAGACCACAACATCTAGTCTCCAGATCATGTGCTGCTTTTTGGAAGGGAATTGTTTGTTTGTTTGTTTGTTTGTTTGTTTATCTGTCTGTCTGGATTCTGAAAGATCTCCTGTGTGGAAAATTAGTGCAGGGAAAGCGCCTCAGAGAGAGACCACAGCTGCGATATAAGGATATCTGCAAGAGGGACCTAAAGGCCCTGGGAATGGACATTAACAACTGGGAAACCTTGACCTCCGATCGTTCAGCTTGGAGGCTAAAGACGCAGCATGGCCTTCTCCAGGGGTGGGTTCTAAATATTTTTACTACCGGTTCTGTGGGCGTGGCTTATTTTGTGGGTGTGGCTTGGAGGTCGTGTGACTAGGTGGGTGTGGCTAGCTGGTCAGAGTCATTTCTGGAAGGTCCTCGCACTTACAACCACACTTATGACCCGACTCATTTGTTTGCTTTTAACACTGATCAGCTGTAGGACGGCGCTTTGAAGCCCCGCGGTGAGAGTTTAAACAGTTTTTTTCCCTCTAGTCATCAGCTGGGACTCAGGAGGCAGCAATAGATTGGGGGTGGGGCCAAATAAAAGGTAAGAATAACGTGGGGGGTGGGGGGGTGGGAGGGCGGGGGGGAACCAGTTCGGTGATGACATATCGTCACCACTACCGGCTCGGCCGAACTGGACCGAACTGGGAGGAACCCACCACTGTGCCCCTCCCAGGAGTCTCCACACGGTCTGTTCATCATTCCAGGTAAATGCAGGGGCTGTGTGGAGGGTCTGAGAGGGCAAAAATTGGGCCTACCAGAGGTTCCAGAAGTCCAGAAATGGGCCTGTTTCCTGCCTCTGGAGGGTCTCCATAGGGCCTCTGGATCCCAGGGGAAGCTGTTTCTGCCCTCTCAAAGGCTCGAGGAAAGCCTTCAGAGCCTGGGGAGGGTGAAAAATGCCCCCCCCCCACGCTGTGGTGCAGGTGGCCGACTAGGCCACGCCCACCATGGCCACGCCTACCCAGCAACGGGGCAGCAAACTCGTTGCTAAAGGATCTGAAGTCCACCCTTGGAACTAAGTGAAAAGAATTTCCTTCTCTTGGCTTGTTAAAAAAAGCAACCCCCTTTACTTGGCCTGTTTCAACAGTGCATTGATTAATTCGTTTACAGGCAATGAGCAAATTAAAAAGCAAGACAGAAAACATTTGGGAAACAACAGAAAGTGGATTAGGAGAACCAATGTGGTAAAACAACAGGTAAATAAGTTAAAGCCAATAAAATACAATAAAATATTTTTATATATGGGTACAAACAGCCGTGTTAAGAGAATAAATTGTGTTGGGTTGCTAACTTTATAGCCCCTCAAACATCCGAGCGCTGCGGGTTTAAATGAGTTTAAACCCATTAATTTCTGATGGTACTTGCAGGAGAACAAAAGTTTAGCATCTTTCTTACAAATTTCAGTGGAATTGTGTGCTAATAAAAATTGTGTAATCTTGGTCTCGGGCTAATAAATATGCCTAGCAAGAAGAAGTTATATCAGGACTGATCTCCAATCCTGACATAATGAATAGAGCCCCAGAAAATAAACCATAGATTCAGCAGCTAATTCTGAGCACAGTATAAACCAGTGATGGCTAACCTTTTTACCATCATGTGCCAAAAGTGGGGGGAGGGGGAGGGTCACGGGTGTGTGTGCCCACATCCATAATTCAATGTGCCCCGCTCTCCCGCACATGCGCACGTGACCCCCCCCAATTCCCCCTGCTTTTGGCACGTGATGGCACCGTGGGCCCGGTAGGCCCATTTTCTGCCCTCCCCAGGCTCCAGAAGCTTTCTAGGAGCCTGGGGAGGACAAAAACAGACTTCCCCATCCCCCCGGAGGCCCTCCAGAGGCCGGAAATTGCCAGTCTCTGACTTCCGGTGGGACCGGAAGATCTGAAAATCAGTTGGCCGACGCGAGCATGCGCGCTGGAGCTGAGCTAGGGCAACACTCGCGTGCCCACCAATATGGCTCCGCGTGCCACCTGTGACACGCGTGCCATAGGTTCGCCATCATGGGTATAGACAAAAGCAATGTAAATAAGGATTACAAATGATTGAAGATTATAAATCAAAATGACCACAAAATTAAGGATTATAAGTCAAAATGACCACAATTGAGCCCAAAATTTATGTTGTTAAGTGAGATATATGTTAAGACATTTTATGACTTTTCTTTCCACCGTTGTTAAGTGAATCACTGCAGCTGTTCAGTTAGTCACACGGTTGTTAAGTGAATCTGACTTCCTCATTGACTTTGCTATTCAGAAGGTCGCAAAAGGGTGATCCCAGGACACTGCAACCGTCATAAATATGAGTCGGTTGCCAAGCGTCTGAATTTCGATTACGTGACCATAGGGATGCTGCAACAAGTCGTGAGTATGAAAAACGATCATAATCCAATTTTTTCCAACGGTGTTGCAATGTTGAACGGTCACTAAACGAACTGTTGTAAGTCGAGGACCCCCTGTATTGTAAGAGCTCTTATTCACAAATGTGGATGGTAGGGGATGAAATCCTGCTAGTGTGTCAGTACCCTATTTTTCGGACTATAAAACGCACCGGTGTATAAGACGCACCAAGATTTTGAACAGGTAAGCAAAAAAAAAAAAAAAAAAAAGCCCTCCCCAGGCCCCAGGACCACTCTGCAGGCCTCCCAACCCTTTGCTCATCTCATTTTTTGAAAAAAAAAAAAAAGGTGCTTTTCAGAAAAGGCAACTGGACTTCCCTGATTTTTTCCTTGAAAATGTTTCACTTCTCATCCAAGGAGCTTTTTCAGCTCCGAACTTTTTGGATGAGAAGGGAAATGTTTTTAAGAAACATTTAAGAAACAAGAAAGCCCAGTAGCCTTTTGGAAAAGCACCATGGGACAATTGTCCTCAATTTATAACCATTTGTTTAGCAACTAAAGAGAAGCAAGTGAAGAGAAGGACCAGGGGAGACATGAAAGCAATCTTCCAATAGAAATAGAAATAGAAATAGAAATAGAAATAGAAATAGAAATAGAAATAGAAATAGAAATAATAGAAATAGAAATAGAAATAGAAATAGAAATAGAATTAGAATTCTTTATTGGCCAAGTGTGATTAGACACATAAGGAATTTGTCTGTGGTGCATAAACTCTCAGTGTACATACAATAGTGATAGATCATTATCATAGTCATTGTAAAAATACATTCATCATAAAACATTAGATACAACACTTGACGTAGTATATGAGTCTAAGTGCTATTGCTATTGCTATTGCATTGATTCACTTAACAACTGTGGCAAAAAGTGGTTGTAAAATCAAGTACAACTCACTAGAACAGAACAGAACAGAACAGAACAGAGCTGGAAGGGACCTTGGAGGTCTTCTAGTCCAGCCCCTTGCTCAAGCAGGAAAACCTGTAGTATTTCAGAGAAGTGACTCTTCTTAAAAACCTCCAGTGATGGAGCACCCATGATTTCTGAAGGCAAGCTGTTCCACTTAAAAATTGCCTTCCTTAGCAACAGAAATTCTGGTCCCAATTGTCATTGTAAGTCAAGGACTACCTATATTCATCCCAGCTGCATTTAAGTTATATTTGCAGGGAGCTCGTACGGACAAATGTAATACTACTTATACTAATATAAATAATACTAAGGACAAATATAACATGAATAGAATAGAATAGAATAGAATAGAATAGAATAGAATAGAATAGAATAGAATAGAATAGAATAGAATAGAATTTTTTATTGGCCAAGTGTGATTGGACACACAAGGAATTTGTCTTGGTGCATAGGCTCTCAGTGTACACAAAAAGAAAAGATACGTTCATCAAGAATCATAAGGTACAACACTTAATGATAGTCATAGGGTACAAATAAGCAATCAGGAAACAATATCAATATAGATCGTAAGGATACAAGCAGCAAAATTACAGTCATACAGTCATAAGTGGAAGGAGATGAGTGGTGGGAACGATGAGAAGATTAATAGTAGTGCAGACTTAGTAAATAGACTTAGCATCTCCATTTGCAAGTCCATACTAAAAGAAAAAGAGTCCTGATTCCCACAGCCCTTCACAATCACTGTAAAAACAACAACAACACTTAAAATAGCAACACACATTTACTTATTTATTTTTAAAGGCTGCTTGGATCAAATACCTCCGTTTCAGTTTTGCCACAATCTTCCTCTGCAAATGTTATACACACCTAATTACACAGCAACAACCCGTTAATTAAAAAAAATGTAATTAAAATCATACTGCTGAAGTGTAACTTTGATTCAAATTAGCTTTGCGTCTAATTTTATTAAAGAAACATGGCCCTGTTTTTAAAAAAAAAAACAGGATCCCAGAGTGATTCTAGACACATTCTTTTTCACGTTTTGCTTCACTTTAGTAAGTAGAGAACACTTTGTAAAGGAAACAGACTTGGTGGCACTCCATTTTCATGGAATTCAACCATTCCTTTGCGATACTGTAAGCATTGTCACTTTTTGCTACTATGATTCAAAGGCTAAGGAAGGAATTCTGCGCATCCAACAAAACTGATTTGGTGTTCAATGGATGCAGGGATATGTCTTTTGCTTAGCAACAACAATGTATTAGCAGAGAAGGGCTCTGATTTAAGATAGCTTTGAACCATTGGGACTACTAGGGCTAAGGGAGTTCTGGAGAAAAGGCCTTCAGGAAGCCTTCCAGAAACAACTGAACATCCCTCCCTCCCTCCCTCCCTCCCTCTCTCTCTCTCTCTCTCTATCTGTCATCTATCTGTCTATCCATCCATCCATCCATCACCTTTATCTCTCTCATGTCTGTCTGTCTGCCTGCCTGCCTGCCTACCTATCACCTCTATCTCATATCTGTCTGTCTCTCTGTCTATCATCTATCTATCTATCTATCTATCTATCTATCTATCTATCTATCCATCCATCCATCCATCCATCCATCCATCCATCCATCCATCCATCCTATCACCTCTATCTCTCTCATGTCTGCCTGTCTGCCTGCCTGCCTACCTACCTACTTACCACCTCTATCTCTCATATCTGTCTCTCTGTCTGTCTGTCTGTCATCTATCTATCTATCATCTGCTGTCTGTCTGTCTGTCCGTCCATCCATCCATCCATCCATCCATCCATCCATCCATCCATCTATTCTATCACCTCTGTCTCATGTCTGTCTGTCTGTCTCTTTGTCTGTCTATCATCTATCTATCTATCTATCTATCTATCTATCTATCTATCTATCTATCTATCTGTCTGTCTGTCATCTATCTGTCCGTCCATCCATCCATCCATCTATCCATCCATCCATCTATTCTATCTACCTCTATCTCTCTCATGTCTGCCTGTCTGTCTGCCTGCCTACCTGCCTACCTACCTACCTATCACCTCTATCTCATATCTGTCTCTCTATCTCTGTCTTCTATCATCTATCTATCTATCTATCTATCTATCTATCTATCTATCTATCATCCATCCATCCATCCATCCATCCATCCATCCATCCATCCATCCATCCATCCATGTATTCTATCACCTCTATCTCTCTCATGTCTGTCTGCCTGCCTGTCTGCCTACCTGCCTGCCTGCCTGTCTGCCTACCTACCTACCTGCCATCATGGTGCCATCTTTAACACCATCTTTACCATTTCTAGCGCCAATTCAGTGTTGAACTTTAGCTGACCATTGTGTATAGGCGCTTGAGCACTAAACCCTCTACTCTCCAGACTCCAGGATGGCCCTGATTCTTTGCACCTTATTGCCTATTTAAAGTGTGTTAGCTGTGTACCAACAGGGATCAAGATTCATCTGTTATTCCAGGAGAATTCTCCAAAACAGGGGGAAAAAAAGATGTCAGAAAGATCTCAGCAATTGCAAAATTCAGCCTCACCCACTGGAAAGAACCTTCCAACCGTAATCTGCCAAGATGCAAAATGGAGCAGTACGTCCTCTGGAGGTATTTATCTCCCTGTCAGCTTTGTTTTGCCAAATGATCTTCAGTTAATAACTGTATACATGCCTGCACACACGTTGCTCCCACGCACAGACCATATTTAATGAAGTTCGCATTCTTCTTTTTTTAAAAAAAAGAGGAAAAAAAACCCTCACAAATCTTTTCGATTTTAATAGAATGCACCTCTCATTAAGAGCGCTTAGCATCGTCAGCCCTAATCATTAATCCATATTCAATTTTTTTTTCTTAAAAAAAAAAAGAGAAGAGTGATTTGAAATGACTTCAGTGTGAAAATGCAAACAAAAGTTTCTTCTCTTGGAGAATAAAGGCTGGCTGAATCCCATTGACCTCAAAATAAATCACCGTTGGATGAAAGCTAATTCCACATGGCTGCCCACAGGTGCCTCCTTACTACAGCAAGATGCAGGAGCCGAGAAAATTACTTTGCCTTTAAATTTAATGGAAGGAGGCCCTCACCTCCATATTTTAAAAAGTCTTTCAAGTAATCAAGTCACCTCAACTTCAGCGTGACTGCTGAGGACTCCTGTGGACGTATATCCCTGCAGTGTTCATGGCTGAGTTTGGAAAAGAGTACACCATTGCCTTGTGGGATTTTTTGGGGTGTTTCTCCTCAGCTTAGGCCACAGCTCTGGATTTCCAAAATGGTACCCTATCCAAGCAGAGGTGGGCTGCTGGGGTTTCGCAGGGGTTCGAGAGAACCTCTAGCTAAGATTCTGCGCAGTTCGGAAAACCCCCAAATCCCACTCTTGGCTGGCCCCTCCCACCCTGCCCCACCCCTCCCAGGAGTCCCCACACAGCCCATTCTGAATGCAGGTAAGTACGGGGTGCACTTGGGGAGGGCGAAAAACAGGCCTACCAGAAGTTCAGGAAGGCCGGAAACGGGCTTCCAGAGTGCTTCCAGAGCCTGGGGAGGCCATTTTTGCCCTCCCGGAGGCTCGACAAAAGCTTCCAGAACCTGGGGAAGGCAAAAACACCCCTCCCCCCCGTGATGCAGGAGGCTGACTAAGCCACGCCCACCATGGCCACGCCCACCCAGCAACTGGGCAGAGAACCCCTTGCTAAAATTCTTGAAGCCGAGCCCTGTATCCAAGGGCCAATCAAGTCCAATCTTCTATAACTTTCAAGATCATCCAAGATTGGCTATTTGATCACTTACCTGGACAAAGGCCAGGTAGAACGAAATGTTATTTATGTTTGTTGGAGATCTAGAAAGGATCCCTGGTTTGTTTGTTTTTTTTAAATTTTGCACTTCTGGCTCATATTTTGCCTGCATTCCATCACTGCACTAGCCATAGATGGAGTTTTAGTCACCACATTAGAAAAGAGATGCTGGGATTTTGGAAAAAGTGCAGAGAAGAGCAGCTAAGATGTTTAAAGACCTGGAGACTAAAACATATCAAGAACCATTACATGATTTGGACTAGTCTAGAGAAAATAAGGTCTAGGGATGACATGATAACCGTTTTGGACGGACACTTGTCTGAAATGGTATAGGGCCGTGATGGCGAACCTATGACACGCATGCCACAGGTGGCACGCGGAGCCATATCTGTGGGCACGCAAGCGTTGCCCTAGCTCAGCTCCAGCATGCATGCGCACACCGGCCAGCTGATTTTCGGGCTTTCCGGGCCCAACGGAAGTCAGTAAGCAAGCTGTTTCTGGCCTCCAGGGGTGTGGGGAAGGCCGTTTTCGCCCTCCCCAGGCTCCTAGATAGCCTCTGGAGCCTGGGGAGGGCAAAAAACGGGCCTACTGGGCCCACCAGTAACATTTTTGCCGTCATGTGCCAAAAGTGAGGGGAGCACCAGGAAGGGGGTGTCACGTGTGCATGCGCAGGGGGGAATTGAATTATGGGTGTGGGCACGCACACGCGTGATTCCCCCCCTCCCAGGCTCCCATCGCTTCTGGCACGCGACGGCAAAAAGTTTAGCCATTACTGGTATAGGGTCTCCTGCTTGAACAGGGGGTTGGACTAGAAGATCTCCAAGGTATCTTCCAGCTCTCTCCTCTCCTCTCCCCCCTCCCCTATTGTGCCCCAGCTACGGACCCCAAACAACACAGCACACACAAAGTCCATTCAAACCTTAGTTTACTGAATAAACCAGTCTTTTATAACAATGGCTGTTAATTAATTGCATTAACAGCCGCCAAGAATTCAAAGAATAATAACTGAAAGTTTACTATGGTTGGCAGAATGCCCAGAAATAATTTGCAGGAAGCTGATAAGATAAACAAGACAAGACACGAAGGTATGTGAACTAAGTTGTTCCCTGCAAATTGCTTCAGTCGGCATTCCTCCTTAAATAGGCTAAGGAAGTGGCCAATTAGCCCCAAGCCTTACTCTCAAGGCGACCTCCTCCTGAGGAGCCACTCCTGCCTTTTGGCAGCTCTGCACGCCCGTGCATCGAGAAGAGGCTCCTCCTCTTCCTCCTCTTCACTTAAGGGAGCTTCTGGAGGTTCTGAAGGCCCTGGCTGAATCCCCGCCTCTGGCACCACATCTTCTCCAGCCTCCTCATTGTCCGACTCGAGTGCCAGCTGCACAGGCTGCTGGCGCAGCAACACAGCAGCTTCCTCGCTGTCGGAATCAGCTACTAACTGCACAGGCCGCGTATGGGCCACAACATCCCCTCTCCTCTCCTCAGTCACCCAACAGGCTAAGCTAAAACCATATCAAACAATATTTCACCCTGGCCAAATGGGAAAACTCATTCGGGTTCAAAAAAACTGGAATGAGCAAATATGTGGGATGCAATCTAAGCCATAATACAATTTGGGTGCTGTTTGGTTGTTGGTTTATATGCTACAGAAATCCAAGCGTCGTATTCAATAAACCACAGTTTAGGATTTAATGTGCCGCACACACCCAGCCAACTGTGCTTTTCAGTAAACTATAATTAGCCAAACCATAGTTTAGCATGAAGTGCAAACTCCATTGATGTAGATTTCTAAGCCAAGAAAACCACTCTGGACAAGTCCTCTGGAAAACATTGGTGCAGCAAATTTGTGTATCTGTTCCTGTCGTGTTACTAATTATAGCTGGTTCAATAATTCCCCGGAGAAGCAAGGAAGCAGAATATCATTCTGTCAAAGAGGATAAGACTGCATTTAAATACATGCATAATAAAGCGCGTGCAAAGAATTTGCTCTCAAGGAAGTTATGGGGATTTAAGCTTGCAGGCATTTCAATGTATGTAGTAGAGAAACTATTTTCAGCGTGAATGTGTCCAGATTTCATCTGTAACAAAATCGACACTAGCGTACTCAATCTTTGTACTTTGAAACACTTGTAGAGCATTTATTTTTAGAATTATGTTTGTGGCAGAGAAAGACATTCTTTTAGCATGGATGATATTATCTAGTTCGGGTAATGAAATTTCTGCAAGAAAACAACCAAGCTCAGAGAACACCAAGGAACCAGTGGTGAGTTCCTCCTGGTTCGGGCCGGTTCTGCCGAGCCGGTAGCGGTGACGATATGACGTCACCAAACTGGTTCTGCCCTCCCTCCCGCCCCCCACCCCCCGTGTTATTTTTACCTTTTATCTGGCCCCACCCCCAATCTATTACTACCTCCTGAG
Organism: Pantherophis guttatus; assembly: GCF_059756535.1. Lineage (NCBI taxonomy): Eukaryota > Metazoa > Chordata > Lepidosauria > Squamata > Colubridae > Pantherophis > Pantherophis guttatus. Next base: position 11,954,174 of record NC_142074.1, on the reverse strand, counting down.
TCCCAGCTGATGGGCTATAAGGAAAAAACTGTTTAAACAGTTGGGGGGGGGGCTTCAAAGGGCCGCCCTACAGCTGATCAGTGGTAAAAGGCAGTTTGGTGGTAGACCGGTGCCTGCAAAAATAAATGAGTAGACCGGTGCCTGCAAAAATAAATGGGTAGACCAGTACAGCTCTGCAAGCAGTTAAAAGCCTGGTAGACCAGTACTTCTGCTAAATCCTAAAGAATTGTCATATGACCATTAAGCCATGCCCACAAAATAAGCCACGCCCACAGAACCAGTAGTAAAAAAAATTTAGAACCCATCCCTGCAAGGAACCCATAGTCCTTTTCCTCCTCCTCTTCCCCCTCCTCTCCCACTCCCTTCTAACACTGATGATCTTACCGAGTTGGGTAATGAAATGTCTGCAAGAAAACAACGAAGCTCAGAGATCAACAAGGACCCCACCATCCTCCTCCTCTTCCTCCTCCTCTCTACAAACCCTTCTCTCTTCTAGCCCTGATGATGTTACCTAGTTTGGTAATGAAATGTCTGCAAGCAAATAACCAAGCTCAGAGAGCACCAAGGACTCCTCATTGCAACTCCGAGGTACAAATATTCTCCTTTATTGAAAGACATTCATCCCCAGCCATCTGACCAAAGAGGAAAGGATGGATATGTTTCATATATTTCTTTCAACTCTACATTTATGCAAGGAGAAATGATTGCACTTATTTAATAACCATCAGCTCCTATTCTGCTCCGGAGTCGTATATAACCACTGTGCATGAATGCCATCCGGAAAGGGACCTACGGTTTGGTTACTGAATATGATATAATTGCGTGAGAGGCATTGCAAGCAATAAATAGAGCAATAAACGATCAACACGAGTTTCATCTTCCAGATAAGATTGTCTACTTGATTGAACTCAGAAACAGCGTGTCATCTCGTAGCCTCGGGACAGCCTGTTTTAATTTGATACCACCCGTAATTACAAGGCTGCGGTTCTGAATCTAGAGATCACAGGCAATTGACAAAATTCTCGCAAAATCTCATGGATACGACCCATTCCTCAACTGCAAAGCTCCACTCACAACCCTCTATCCACTCTTCTCCTTCGTCAATCCCATCAAATACTATATTGAAGATAGGGACACGGTGGCTCGGTGGCTAAGACGCTGAGCTTGTCGATCGAAAGGTCGGCAGTTCAGCGGTTTGAATCCCTAGCGCCGCGTAATGGGGTGAGCTCCCGTTACTTGTCCCAGCTTCTGCCAACCTAGCAGTTCCAAAGCACGTCAAAAATGCAAGTAGAAAAAATAGGGACCACCTTTGGTGGGAAGGTAACAGCGTTCTGTGCGCCTTTGGCATTGAGTCATGCCGGTCACATGACCACAGAGACGTCTTCGGACACCGTTGGCTCTTCGGCTTTGAAGCAGAGATGAGCACTGCCCCCTAGAGTCGGGAACGACTAGCACATATGTGCAAGGGGAACCTTTACCTTTACTATATTGAAGACAAAGAACTATTATCTAAGCATCTAAGAACTTGGAACCAGCAGCTTCTGTAAATATCTTGGTTGGGAATAACAGCGCTAAAGCAGAGATTTTAGAGCAGGGGTGTTAGAGCCTGTAATACAGTAGACTAAAGCACTGTTATTAACATCTGTTGCTTGCAATTACTGCAAGTTCAAATCTCACCAGGCTCAAGGTTGACTCAGCCTTCCATCCTTTCAAAGGTAGGTGAAATGAGGACCCAGATTGTGGGGGCAATAAGCTGACTTTGTATAAATATACAAAAGTATGAAGGCTTTCGCTTAACGCATTGTAAGCCGCCCTGAGTCTCCGGAGAAGGGCGGCATATAAAATAAAGCAAAAAAGAAACAATGACAACAACAAAAAAAACTCAAGGCCCGGGACCCAGATCTGGCCCGTGGGGTGCTTAGATCTGGCCCGCGGGGACGCCCTGGAAGTAGTGAAGGACCAGACTGTGGTGCCTCTCCCAGCGAAAACAGAGTTTGTGAGGCCTGCACACTACCCTCCAAAGCTCTGTTTTCACTGGCATAGGGTTGCAGGAGGCCATTGCAGCCAAAAACAGAGCTTGGGAGCCCATTTTTGCTGGCAGAGCACTCAGGCCACCACAGGCGCCCCTGAATGAGTGACATCATGTTGGCCACACCCACCTTGGCCACACCCACCCTGTAGAATCCATATCCAATCTGGTATATTTTTATAGGTAAAGGGACACAGTGGCTCAGTGGCTAAGACACTGAGCTTGTCGATCGAAAGGTTGGCAGTTCAGCGGTTCGAATCCCTAGTGCCGCGTAACGGGGTGAGCTCCTGTTACTTGTCCCAGCTTCAACTGCCAACCTAGCAGTTCGAAAGCACGTAAAAAATGCAAGTAAAAAAATAGGGACCACCTTTGATGGGAAGGTAACAGCGTTCCGTGCGGCTTTGGCATTGAGTCATGCCGGCCACATGACCACGGAGACGTCTTCGGACAGCGCTGGCTCTTCGGCTTTGAAACGGAGATGAGCACCGCCCCCTAGAGTCGGGAATGACTAGCACATATGTGCGACGGGGAATCTTTATCTATATTTTTATAGCCTGAAGATAGACACACATAAATTCAATCCAGGTTGATCTATCATTGGCAACTAAATGGACAATTTCCTAGACAATCATTTATCAATCAGCAGCCCCAAGCGTTTATCAGAATGGTGCATTCACTCATTCCTGAACATCCAGAAGGAGAAAAATTTACTCTGGTTTTCTTTTATGTTCTTAACGTGAAGTTTTAAAAACCCATCGGTCCCTAGAGCAGATGTACCTAGATTGGTTTTAACCCAATCAATCTGTTTTAATTGGGCCTTTGATACTGTGGAAGAGAGCATCCATATTGGCTAATGGGCAGTACAATCCATAATGTCAACAGTCCTAGATTATTAGCCGTTTTGCATTCGTTTTTCAAAAATGGATCCCAAGGTAAGTGGGGTATATTTAAGACAGGATTCTACATCTTTTTTCTTTCTTTCTTTCTTTTTTAGCTAGACTGGCTCATTGCTTGTTCAAATGATCCTTTCAACTTGGGTGTCCTCCTGGATTCACGGTTATCTTTAGAAGATCATTTGACGGCCGTGGCCAGGGGTGCCTTTTATCAGGTTCACCTGATCCGCCAGTTGCGACCCTTTCTGGATCAGGACGCCTTGCGCATGGTCACTCATGCCCTAGTTACCTCCCGTATGGACTACTGTAATGCTCTCTACATGGGGCTCCCCTTGAAAAGCACCCGGAGGCTCCAACTGGTCCAGAACGTAGCCGCGCGGGTGATTATGGGCGCAGCTCATTACGCCCATGTAACACCTCTCCTACGCGAGCTGCACTGGCTCCCGGTGGTCTTCCGGGTGCGATTCAAGGTGTTAGTTATCACCTTTAAAGTGCTCCATGGCTCAGGACCTGGGTACCTACGAGACCGTCTTTTGCCACCAATAGCCTCCCACCGACCAGTTCGTTCTCACAGGGAGGGACTACTCAGGGTACCGTCAGTCAAATTATGTCGACTGGCGACTCCCAGGGGGAGGGCCTTCTCTGTGGGGGCTCCAACCCTTTGGAATGAACTGCCCCCGGAGATACGGAATATCCCTGATCTCCGTGCTTTCCGCCGTGCCCTCAAGACCCTGATGTTCCAACAGGCAGGGCTAAACATACAAACATGCGAATGATTTTTTAAATGTTATCTAATTCTGGGTTTTATTTAATTGACCAAACTAAGTAACAATTTTAATTAGCAATTTTATGATGTTTGTGTATCTATATTTTTCTTGACTGTACACCGCCTTGAGTCCTACGGGAGAAAGGCGGTATAGAAATATAATAAATAAATAAATAAATAAATAAATAAATAAATAAATAAATAAATAAATAAATAAATAAATAAATAAATAAGTAAATAACTGGGCAGAATCCAACCCTGCTTTCACTCCAGGGGTGGGTTCTAAATTTTTTTACTACTGGTTCTGTGGGTGTGGCTTATTTTGTGGGTGTGGCTTGGAGGTCATGTGACTAGGTGGGCGTGGCTAGCTGGTCAGAGTCATTTCTGGAAGGTCCTCGCACTTACAACCGCACTTACGACTCGACTCATTTGTTTGCTTTTAACACTGATCAGCTGTAGGGCGGCCCTTTGAAGCCCCGCGGCAAGAGTTTAAACAGTTTTTTCCCCCTAGTCATCAGCTGGGACTCAGGAGGCAGCAATAGATTGGGGGTGAGACCAAATAAAAAGTAAGAATAACGTGGGTGGGAGGGCAGGGGAGGGAGAATCGGTTCGGTGACGTCATATCGTCACCGCTACCGGCTCGGCTGAACCGGACCGAACCGGGAGGAACCCACCACTGTTTCACTCCTGATTTTAGACAAATCCTTGGTGGATACTGTAGAGATCCTCAGTCATCCAGGTCATGATTGTCCCAAATGGCCTGGATGACTCTCTACAGACTTTTACTAATACAATTTGGGATGAACACCCTTTGAATGGTGTGGGAGTAGGGATGGATTTCCAGAGGGAAAAAAATTGCAGACTACAGCAACTAGGAGCACCACTCAGGTGACCCTGAGGACACAGATAAATCTCCAAGTGCTTCATTTCATTCATTTCATTTCACTTATTAAATTTTTATACCGCCCCTCTCCCGAAGGACTCGGGGCGGTGAACAGCCAGGATTAAAAAACATACAATATAAACATTAAAATACTTTAAAACGTAATTAAATCTATATTGGCTTCTGCCAATTTAAAACCCCTTACCCATAAAATTAACCAATTAAAAAATTTTAAGCCAACCTGGCTTGCTGAAATAAAAAAGTCTTCAGAGCCCGGCGAAAGGTCCGGAGGTCCGGGATCAGCCGTATCCCTGGGGGTAGCTCATTCCAGAGGGCGGGTGCCCCCACAGAGAAGGCTCTTCCCCGGGGGGTCGCCAGCCGACATTGCCTGACTGACAGCACCCTGAGGAGACCCTCTCTGTGGGAGCGCATTGGCCGGTGGGAGGTTATCGGTGGCAGAAGGTGGTCTCGTAAATAACCGGACCCTAAGCCATGGAGCGCTTTGAAGATGAGACCCTCATCTTCAAGGACCCTCTAAAAGGATGCCAATGACCAGCTGTCTGCAAGGAATATAAATCCTTCCATTCTCCACTATCCTGCCAGAGCTGAAGAAGCTCCTTGGATGAGAAGCGAAACGTCTTCAAAAGAAAAAACAAGAAAGTCCATTTGCCTCCTGAAAAAAGCACTTTTGGGACCTTGATGGATTCCAAGTCCTAATTTGGTCACTCACAGTTTACTGAAGAAGCTGGATTCGCGTAGCAAGATAAACCACAAGCTGTAAATCCTTGGCTTACAACCACAATGGAGTCCAAAATTTCTGTTGCTAAGCGAGACAATTGTTAAGTGACTTTTGTCCCATTTGAGGACCTTTCTTACCATAGTTGTTAAGTGAATCACAGCAGTTGTTAAGTTAGCAACACAGTTGCATGACCCCAGGACACTGCAATTGTCATAAATATGAGCCAATCACCAACCACCTGAATTTTGATCATATGACCATGCGGATGCTGCAACGATTGTGTGAAAAATGGTCACAAGAGACTTTCTCAGTGCCATTGTAACTCTAAACAGTCAGTAAATTAACTCTTGTAAGTGGAGGACTACCCTGTAATTTGTAAATTTTAGTGATGGGATTTGTGTAGCAAAACTAAACAAACCAGATGGTGCCTTGGTCGATATACAGATCTATCTCAAACCTGCTGTTTAGACAAGCTTTCATAAAGTAAACAAAAAAAAAATATATTGCATGAAATATAGGAACTTAGTTTCAGCAGCATTAAAAATGCAGCATCCTGTTGTTTAATTCTGCCAGAGAGTCTTCCATTCATCATTTTTACCTAGTGCAAGTTGGTAAATATGAGATTCAAAGAACACAACAAAATAGATTCTGCAAATTCCATTGCTTAACTGCCCATATGGGCAAAAAGGCAAGATATAAGGAACAGAACAGAACAGAACAGAAATCTTTATGGGCCAAGTGTGATTGACAAGGAATTTGTTTCCGGTGCATAAGCTCACAGTGGACATACCTACAACAACAAAGTGATAGATCATAAATCAGTGATAAATATATAGTGGTCTTCTGCTCCCATAGGATGCTACTTGCCAATTTAGACTTTCTACAAAACTATTTCTCTAATCTCTAATCAATATTTGCTGTAAGCCAAATGTCGAGAACGGGCAAAAATTAGGCAAAATCAAGTAAACTCGAATTACCCAGATTGTAAAGAAGGTTACTGTAATCCTAGAAATTTCAAGAGCATTTCCAATGTAATTTATGATGAGTTTATTAAGGGGGAGTCCCGTTGATTTGAAACAATTCTTCCCAGTTTCTCTCCCCTTGAGCTAAACTGTTAACTACTTCACACTCGGTCTCTTTATGCCTCTTTTCCCTTCCATTCCTTCCCCGCTTCCTCCAGCCTTTCACACCGAGCAACCTTGAGCAGTTTCAGTCAAGTGTCTTCTTCCAATCCTCACGCCCCTATGAGACTAGGATAGGATAGGATAGAATAACGGAGTTGGAAGGGACCTTGGAGGTCTTCTAGCCCAACCCCCTGCTTAGGCAGGAAACCCTACACCACTTCAGACAAATGGTTATCCAACCTCTTCTTAAAAACTTCCAGTGTTGGAGCATTTGCAACTTCTGGTGGCAAGTTGTTCCACTGGTTAATTGTTCTAACTGTCAGGAAAGAAGGCTCCATGGACTTTCATTGTGGCAATCACCCTCCCATTACAACAGCGGATTATGGAGAGCCCCCATTTAAATGATCCACAATGGGCAGAGGCTCTAAGTCCTGCTGGAATCCCCCAGATTTGAGGGGGATTTGAGGGTCTCTGACAAAGACGAGGGGGTCAACCTGTTCCCAAAAGGACCAAAAGGCAAGACAAGAAACAATGGGTGGAAACGTAACCAAGGAGAGAATCAACCTAGAACTAAGGAGGAATTTCCTGACAGTTAGAACAATGAATCAGTAGAACAAGTTGATTCCAGAAGTTGTGAATGCTCCAACACTGGAGGTTTTTAAGAAAATGTTGGATAACCATTTGTCTGAAGTGGTGAAGGGTCTCCTGCCTAAGCAGGGGGTTGGACTAGAAGACCTCCAAGGTTCCTTCCAATCCTGTTATTCTGTGGATTTGTCTACTTCCTTGACATTTCTCCAACCAAGTGATTGCTATTTGCAGCAAACTTCTTTTTTAACTGTACACTATCACAAATACTCCCCCCCCTCTAATTCTGTTTCCATTCAGTGGTATTTATTCTTTACATGTAAACCTTGCTTTTCTTGCTTTGCAAAAAGTGCTTGGGGTCTGTTTCAGTGGTGGTTTCCTCCCGGTTCGGCCCGGTTCGACCGAGCCGGTAGCGGTGATGATATGACATCACCGAACCGGTTCTCTTTGTTCGGGAGCTGGGCCCTCCTGCCCTGCCCGTGTTATTCTTACATTTTATTTGGCCCTGCCCCCAATCTATTCGCTGCCTCCCGAGTCCCAGCTGATGGCTAGAAGGAAAAAAAACTGTTTAAACTCTAGCCGCGGAGCTTCAAAGGGCCGCCCTACAGCTGATCAGTGTTAAAAGGCAGTGTGGTGGTAGGTAGACCAGTGCGCTCGAAAAACAAATCGGTAGACCGGGACGCTCCAAGAACAAATGGGTAGACCAGGATGCTCCAAGAACAAATGGGTAGACCAGGATGCTCCAAGAATAAATGGGTAGACCGATACAGCTCTGCTGTCAACTTGCAAAGCTTTCAAGTTGCCATGAGCAGGAGGGAAGGAGAATTGATAGAGCTGATTGATTTCCCTAACTGAAGTGCATTCCATACATTCTTCCTGACCGCAATCAGAAGGAGGGTGTTGGATTTCACAGCCAGCCAAAGTGGTTAATTGGAGAATGTGATTTATGACATGGCCAGAGAGGAGGGGAGAGACAGGGTCATAGGGGAATGTAAATCTACGTGGGATTAGTTCTAACTGCATCCGAATATTGCCGAAATGGTGCTCCTAATAAATGACTGTATTTCTTTTGAAGTTCGGCTCATGGCTGATGAATTCATTAGGGCATCTTTCGGAAACTTCACATCTGCAAGCAGTTAAAAGCCTGGTAGACCAGTACCTCTGCTAAATCCTAAAGAATAGTCACATGACCATCAAACCACGCCCAAAAAGTAAGCCACACCCACAGAACCAGTAGTAAAAATTTTTAGAACCCTCCCCTGGTCTGTTTGATAGATAGAAATTATCACTGCTAGTCTAGAATGCAATCTGTTCCCCGCCCCCATCATGCACTCTTCCATTATATCAAAACTTAGATATCCCTGATCTCCGTGCTTTCCACCGTGCCCTCAAAACCCTGATGTTCCAACAAGCGGGGCTAAACATATGAACATGTGAATGTTTTTAAAATATTATCTAATTTTAGGTTCTATTTTATTGGGCCAAACTATGTTATAATAATAATTTTAATTAGCAATTTTATGATGTTTGTGTATCTATATTTTTCTTGACTGTACACCGCCTTGAGTCCTACGGGAGAAAGGCGGTATAGAAATATAATAAATAAAATAAAATAAAATAAAAAAATAAAATAAAATAAAATAATAAAATAAAATAAAATAAAATAAAATAAAATAAAAAAATAAAAAAATAAAATAAAATAAAATAAAATAAAATAAAATAAAATAAAATAAAATAAAATAAAATAAAATAATAAAATAAAATAAAATAAAATAAAATAAAATAAAATAAAATAAATAAATAAAACTTGCCTGCCTGTTTTGCTTCTTTGCTAAGCTAAAGAGCTCCAATTATTGTGATTTTTCCCCATTCCCCCAAGATAGCTGCTGCAGTGTACCTACTCCATGCTTAAGGTTGCCTTCAGAAGTTGTGGGTGGCTCCATCACTGGGGGGCTTTCAAGAAAAAAGACAGGACAACCATTTGTCTGAAATGATACGGAGTCTCCTGCTCAATCAGGGGTTGGACTAGAAGACTGCCATGGTCTCTTCCAACTAGTGGTGGAATCTAAAATTTGTTACTACCGGTTCTGTGGGCATGGTTTGTTGGGGTGGGAGGTAATGTGACTGGGTGGGCGTGGCCAATTTTTTTTTTTTACTTTTAAAACCATTTTTTCTACAACCTCTTCGGCGAAATAGGAAAAAAGGATTTTTTTTTCTTTTAAATGCCTCTGACGATCCATGCTGAGTTGCCTGATCGGCAGAGGCTTTTTTTTTTCTTTTTAAATGCCTCTGATGATCAGGCAACTCAGCTGGGATCTTTGATGATCCCAGCTGAGCCGCGCAATCATCAGAGTTTGTTTGTTTTTTTTTAAAGCATTTTTTCGGCCAAAGAGGTTGTAGAAAAAATGCTTTTAAAAGTAAAAAAAAAAAAAGCCTCTGATTATTGTGCGGCTCAGCTGGGCATGGGGGGGTGGGGGGCAGGGATTTTTGCTACCGGTTCTCCAAACCACTCGCCTCCATCGCTACCGGATCGGGTGATCCGGTCTGAACCGGGAGCATTTTATCCCTGCTTCCAACTCTATTATTCTATGTTCTATGGATCACAGCACTAGGAGGAACAAGAAAGAAGAGGAGGGGTGCACAAACGCATAAACTAAATTATGAACCAGAAGCCCCCTCAGAGGTCTTGACTCCAGCGGGTGGGGTGGGGGCAGCTGTATGTTTTATGCTAGTCATTTACTGCTTTTCACTAGACTAAATTGAATTGCAAATCACCCCAAGCCTTCAAAATCCCTCTTGCAATATATGCAGAGAGGGTTTTATAACTAACATGGCATCTTCTCTTCCTTTATGGGTGCAGATGTACTGTTGTATTTTCCTAGCACGGGATCGGGCCCTGTATTGCCCGTTTACATGTGTGGAAGGATTTAGCAATATACTATTATTCAGTAATTAAACCCTCGGTGATTATCTAATAGTAGAACTCAAAGATGGGGAACTGCGATTTTTAAACAGATATTTAGCGGCAATGTAATTATTCCATTTGACAAGTTAATGAAAACTTGTTGACTCGCGTTAAGAACATTATTTTCCAGGATTTTCCTTTGGTCTCAACTGGTGACATTCATTTACCCCAATTCAAACAAGCCTTTCCAAATATAAGTTTAATTTGGGCAGAAAGGAATGTCAGCAGAATGGTAGCAGCAATATAATTGCCTCAAAACTGTAGCAGCCCCTAACCTTTTTATTACTTCATTATGTTATTAAGAAGTTTGCACTTCTACGAGCTTGACAGTTAATAAAGAAATCCTTTTAAAAGAACCTGTGTCAGAGATACCGTCCTTACATGTTTTGACAAGTGTTTGCATGAAATGGAATTTCATCTTAAATTAGGTAACAAGTGTTTTTTTCTTCCTTTTTTTGGGGGGGGGGAAAGCTAAGTATTTTTTAACAGCCATTTTGAGCATTTAACGATGTGGTATTTGTTGTGTCAATTGCCAGGCTCGGTTTTGGACTGGGGATATGATAAAAGTAGACAGACTGGTGCCCAATTTCTCAGGTGTAAAGGCAGGCAGGCAGGAAATGAGAAAGACAGACAGATAGAAGGAAGACAGGATGGAAGGAAGGAAGGAGAGAAGAGACAAGGGAGGGGAGGGAGGGAAGGTGAGAAGAAGGAAGGGAGGAAGGAAGGAAGGAAGGAAGGAAGGAAGGAAGGAAGGAAGGAAGGAAATGAGGGAGGCAGACAGATAGAAGAAGATAGATAGAAGGAAATAAGAGAGAGACAGATAGAAAGAAGATAGAATGGAAGGAAGGAAGGAAGGAAGGAAGGAAGGAAGGAAGGAAGGAAGGAAGGAAGGAAGGAAGGAAGGAAATGAGGGACACAAACAGAGAAAGAAGACAGAATAGAAGGGAGGGAGTGAGGGAGAGAGACAGACAGATAGAAAGAACACAGGATGGATGGATGGATGGATGGATGGAAGGAAGGAAAGAAATGAGAGAGACAGATAGAAAGAAGACAGGATGGATGGATGGATGGATGGATGGATGGATGGATGGAAGGAAGGAGGGAAGGAAGGAAGGAAGGAAGGAAGGAAGGAAGGAAGGAAGGAAGGAAAAGTTCTTACTTTTCACTGACATTCATTTTATTGTTTAGCATCGCGATCATTGGAAGCCTTCTACCAGTTGGGATAAATAAAATTTGGTCAATTTTAGTTGCTTCAGGAGAAAGAAAAAAAAAGGGCAGGGCAGCAGGAAAAACTTGCAATCATTGCAGTTCAAAAACCTGACATTTTACAGCAAGGATGAAACCTTTGGTTCCTGGCTATTGCGATCAGTCAGTTTTATTGTGCCTCGTCTCTTCTCTCAAGCATAAATATGAATCACATCAAGAGTTGCTGCTTGAGCGCCCGTCCAAAGAAGAGGCCCTTGGAAGTTTATTGAGCAGAGAAAGCAGGGAAGTTAATTAATATAAGAAGTCACCAACCTTGCGGGAGAAATTATTTATTCCCTGAATGTTAATGCTGGATCCCTCCCTCTTAAAAAAAAACCCCACAATAATAAATCGTGGCCTGTTTGCCATAAGGCAGGTAAGGAGATCATATTTTTAGAATTAGTATTTCTAGGCTGATTGCAGGACGGGTTTAATTTTCTTGATGAGATCAAGTTTCTTTTGATTGAAGCCTGAACCTAGGGACATGATCAGGGTTTGGGTTTCAGCCGGCTCGGGCAAACTGGTAGTTCCGACTATCAGCTGGCCCCACCCACCCACCCCTGCCCTATCCTGTCTTATATTTCCTTCTTTCTGGGTCAGCTGATTTGCGCGGCACAGCTGATTTCCGTGCCTCCGCTGTTCTACTTACCAGGGGTGCCTTAGAAGGTACCATATTTTTCGGAGTATAACACGCACCGGAGTATAAGACGCATCTTAGTTTTTGGGGAGGAAAGTAAGAAAAAAGCTGATTGGCAGGTGGATCAGCTTCCCGGAATACCCCCAGTCAGCTGTTCCCAGAGGTGAATTTTAGCAACAGGTTCCTTGGCTGTGAGCTCTGTGCCTTGCTTTTTTTTTTGCTTTTTTTTCTGCCTCTGAAACTTCTGAAACTCTGTTTCAGAAAAACTTTTTTTGCTGCCTCTGAAAGCCTCCGAAATAGAGCTTCAGAAAAAAAAGCCTCTTAGGCTCTGTTTGGGGGCTTTTTTTCTGAAGCTTCATTTCAGATGCTTTTTTCAGCCTCTGAAACCTTCCTTTGAGAAGCCAGGTGGGGCTACATTCGGAGTATAAGACGCACCCAGATTTTTACCCTCTTTTTTGGGGAGGAAAGGTGCGTCTTATACTCTGAAAAATACGGTAAGCAGCTGAGCTTCAAATTGCTGTATTTTGAACGCTGCGTGCAAGGGCATTAGGCAAAGCGAAGCGCGCGCTCACCGAACTGGTTGTTAAACCAGTTGCATCCCGCCACTGGACATGATGGATGTGCCCCTAAAGGGTTTGGTGCAATTAGATGGACGTAGTTCACTGTTTCTTCCTTTGAGGATGTTTATTGACTTTCCACAGTAGTCGTCAATTTAGGGTTTGTTCATGGCTTCTATCACCTCTTTAAGGTAGTCCGGATAGGAAGCAAAACTAATAACGGTACTTTTATGGTAAGATTATTCTAACAGAATTTTGCAAGTCTGGTAGCACATCCCTTGTTCCTTGTCTTTATTTTCCAAAGAATTAAGAAGGGTCCCTTTTGAGATACTTATTCTATCCCTTAGCTCTCTTTTGCACTCAGTTTTCAAGTATCAAACCATTTCTAGTAGTGGTGGATTCAATTTTTTTTACTACCTGTTCTGTGGGTGTGGCTTGGTGGGCGTGGCATGGCATGGCTTGGTGGGCATGGCTTGATGGGCATGGCAGGGGAAGGATACTGTAAAATCTCCATTCCCACCCCACCTCAGGGGAAGGATGCTGTAAAACCTCGATTCCTTCCCCATTCCAGGGGAAGGATACTGCAAAATCCCCATTCCCTCCCCATTCCAGGGGAAAAATACTGTAAAATCTCCATTCCCTCCCTACTCCAGGGAAAGGTTACTGCAAAATCCCCATTTCCTCCCGATCAGCTGGGACTCGGGAGGCAAGAGAATAGATGGGGGCAGGGCCAGTCAGAGGTAGTATTTACCGGTTCTCCAAACTACTCAAAATTTCTGCTACCAGTTCTCTAGAACTGGTCAGAACCTGCTGAAACCCACCTCTGATTTCCAGGCTGAGGTATCCAATCTTGGCAACTTTAAAACTTGTGGATTTCAACTCCCATGCTGGCTGGGGGATTGTGGGAGTCGAAGTCCACAGATCGTAAAATTCAAACTGTGAATGAATTTGATGTCCACTTCAGAACATAATCACAAGTCTAAGGAGATTCTCTGTCATCCAAATCATGGTTGTCCCAAAAGTGCTTTTTTCAAAAGGCAATTGGACTTTGTTTTTCCTTGAAGACATTTCGCTTCTCATCCAAAGAAGCCTCTTCAGTTCTGATTCCAGTCGGAACTGAAGAGGCTTCTTTGGATGAGAATCGAAACGTCTTCAAGGAAAAGCAAAGTTCAGTCGCCTTTTGAAAAAGCACTTTTGGGTCTCAAGCTTTTCTGAATTTCGCATTATAGTTCTTAACTCAGAAACAAAGCAACGTGCCTTTTAAAGTGTGTTAGATTTTAAAATATATGCAAGTTCTCATGTGGATTTTTCTAAAAAAAAATTGCCGAGTAGTGAAAGCATATCTTTTTATCCTTACAGGTACTAAAATAAACAGCATAAATGAGGAACTCCTGGCCTACCAAATTATCCTTCTTTAAGGCATCAAATTAAAAAGCTATTCTCCAAAGCTTTCCACAGTTTTTTAATGCACACATTTTCTACTATCGATAGAGGGCCCAGCACTTAACCTTCTGAGGAGAATAACATCTAATTTAAACCATATTTTTTCCTTGTTCTCGTCACCAAATCCCACCTTCCCCCTGATCTGCAAGAAGTAACTCTGAAGCTGCACAGAAAAATGACTTAATCCGTATTACTCAGATGGAGTAATAAAACCATGAGTTTACTTTTAGGTTTCTTAAACCATCCTTCAATTGGAAACAACTTCAAGTACGTATGTGTGAGTTGTTGTTATTCTGATTACTCTGCTCTTTCTTGAAATCCAAAGTGTAATCGGAACAACAATGAATACTTTGCGGTGTAAAAGGTCTGAGTAATATTAGAAGTAACAAGCAACCCAGATTGTATATGCTTTACCCCTAAGGAGCTATTTATAAAGATGCATGAGAAAACAGGAGAAATTTTTAGAGAAGAAAATAGAGAGAGGCACTAATTTAGCAGGTGGAAATCACCTTGTGTCCTTTCCTTTGAGATGCTATGATGCTATAGAGATGCTATAGAGATGCTATGCGGAGCCATAAACCACTTACATAATCAGAATTCATCTGTCTTTTTTACATATTTACTCATCCCCAGAAATGAACATGAATGAGCTTCTGCTGTAAATGTAGCCAGCCTATTTTTCAGAGTTTATTTATTTATTTGTATCCTTTTATAATTTTTACAAATAACTCAGGCAGCGAAGATACCCAACACCCCTTCCTTCTCTTATTTTCCCCACAACAACCCTGTGAGGTTGGTTGAGACTGACCCTTGTGTGAGAGAGTGATTGGTCCAAAGTCACACAGCTGGCTTCCATGGCTAAGGTGGTACTAGAATTCTCAGTCTCCTGGTGATTGGTCCAAAGTCACCCAGCTGGCTTTCATGGCTAAGATAGTACTAGAACTCTCAGTCTCCTGGTGATTGGCCCAACACCACCCAGCTGGCTTTCATGGCTAAGATGGTACTAGAACTCTCAGTCTCCTGGTGATTGGCCCAACGCCACCCAGCTGGCTTTCATGGCTAAGATGGTACTAGAACTCTCAGTCTCCTGGTGATTGGCCCAACGCCACCCAGCTGGCTTTCATGGCTAAAGTGGTACTAGAACTCTCAGTCCCCTGGTGATTGGCCCAAAGTCACCCAGCTGGCTTTCATGGCTAAAATGGTACTAGAACTCTCAGTCCCCTGGTGATTGACCCAAAGTCACCCAGCTGGCTTTCATGGCTAAGGTGGTACTAGAACTCTCAGTCTCCTGGTGATTGGCCCAACGCCACCCAGCTGGCTTTCATGGCTAAAGTGGTACTAGAACTCTCAGTCTCCTGGTGATCGGCCCAAAGTCATCTAGCTGGCTTTCATGGCTAAGGTGGTACTAGAATTCTCAGCCTCCAGCTTTTTAGCCTGGCGTCTTAACCACTAGATCAAATAGATTCTACACTCAACCCTTGATGAGCTTATGGTTCTCATCAGATAAAAACAGCATTTTTGGTTTGGCCACAAAGTGACAGTTCCAGGATCGATGGAAAAGATAAAACCCACCCTCATTTCTGGAGCTCGAATCTGTGCCTGGTTACCACCACGTATCTCACTGAGGTGTACAGGATTGATGTCAAAGTCAATAAGTTTTGGATTCAGCTGTAAGTCCAAGTGTCATGATACCTTTAAAAATTAACCCATCTCTTTATGGTATTGATCGAAATACCGAACAGTTTTCAGGGAATCCATGCTAAGGATGAGAAAGGGGAGAAGCCCTTCCTATGAACTCCCTCTAATTGGGCCCTTTGTTTGATCTTGAATTTCTTCCTGAAAGTAATTTCTTACTTTCCCAAGACTTATTTAAAACCTGCTGCACTCTTAACTTCTACTGACAGCATTAAAAACTTGCAAGGCCGTTAACTTCACTCACACCATGCCACCCGTTGATCCATGAATAAATGTTCTGGCTTCAAAGCACATCATAGCTAGGAAGCTATTCCTTCACGTTTTGAAAAAAAATATATATGGGGAAATAAGAAAGCAAAGGAAAGAAAAGAAAACATCGTGTCTGCTACACACTATAATTGGAACCGGATTGCTGCGGCTAGAAATATGCGGAAGGGCCATAATTCACTTTGACAAGGCCAAGAGATAACCCAAGTTGTCTCATTGAGATGTTTCCCAGCTGATCGGGAGGAAATGGGGATTTTGCAGTATCCTTCCCCTGGATTGGGGAGGGAATGGAGATTTTACAGTATCCTTCCCCTGCCACGCCCTCCAAGCCACGCCCACAGAACTGGTAGTAAAAATTTTTGAATCCCACCATTGCACTAATAACTTGTTTTCCAAATGTCTCAAATTTGTTGAATACTTTCAAGTCTTTTAGTACAAGCCAGGTTTATGATTTAGCCCGAGTAACTATTTCCCCCCCCCCTTTTTTTTTGGGTCTCACCCAATCAGGCGTTATATAAAGAAAGCCATTTCACCAGGAGAATGTTTTCTAGCATTGCTAAAAATACGTGCCACCTTGCAAAAACAAAAACTTATTTTACTGCATTATTCCATTATAAGCAAGAAAAGCACAGAATACTAGCTTGCTTGAGGCAATTAATAAACTTGGCAAATTAGAAAATATAGGAAATAAGCAAAGCCAGGAAAGAATAATAATAATAATAAAAAACCCTCTTTAAATTGAGAAGGTATATATAGCTGATTCAGCAACTACATAGATATGATATGGCCTGCACTCCTAGACCTAGACTAAGACTATTAAACATTACAATAATTTTTTATATATAATTTTATTAACCATTGCAATTAAAAAGATAAAAACTAATGCAAATTAAAAAAGAAAAGAAAAACCAGTGCAGAAAATAACAAATAGAGAAAATAGAAAAGAAAAAATAATATAGGAAAGGGGAAAAAAATAAAAACATATAAAGAAATGAATTCTTTCATCACAACAAGTATAATGGGGGAGTTTCATGCTGGATTGTTAAAAAATATATCCAATGCCAAAATATTTTGCTTCGTTCTGTGTAAGTCAGTCAAATATTAGTATTTTTTTCCTTTAATTGCAATTTTTAAAATTGTGTGTGCAGCGCATGTGCGGGGGCCCCATGATTGGATGTATCGGGGGCGGGGCACATGCAAGGGGGCATGTGTGCATGCACAGGGAGGTGGGGCACATGTGTGAGGGCTGCATGCACATTGCATTTTGGGGATGCACAAGCGCACCCGTGCATTTGCGCACCAAAGGCGTGCACTTTGGGCACTCGGTCTGCAAAAGGTTAGTCATCACTTTTATAAGGTCTCCTGCTTGTGGAGAGGTTGGATTAGAAGACCTCCAAGGTCCCTTCCAACCAGGCGTGAAATCCAGCAGGTTCTGACAGGTTCTGGAGAACCGGTAGCGGAAATTTTGAGCAGTTTGGAGAACCGGTAGCGGAAATTTTGAGTAGTTCAGAGAACCAGCAAATACCACCTCTGGCTGGCCCCAGAGCGGGGTGGAAATGGAGATTTTGCAATAACCTTCCCCTGAAGTTGGGTGGGAATGGAGATTTTGCAGTATCCTTCCTCTGCCACGCCCACCAAGTCACGCCCACAGAACCGGTAGTAAAAAAATTTAGATTTCACCACTGCTTCCAACTCTGTTATTCCGTTAACCCACCAGAAACCGTATAGAGCAAGTGTTTGGACCATTTGTGGGCAATCTCAAGACTTTTCCTTGTCCAGAGAGGAATTACAGAGAGCCAATCTACTTGCTGACTCTTCATTTCACCCCCGGTCATCAGTTCTAATCTCAGCAGTGCTGTTTGCCATTTGCCACTCCTTCCTCGGAAGTCAATAATTTGTTCTTATAGAAAGTAATAAATCTTCCCGGCATTCCCCCCAAATTTTTGTAAGTAGCTTGCCCAACAACTTATGAAAATTACTTTGGAAGAAAATGGATAATTACCATTTAGTGCACCAGCCACTTCAACACGTTGAGAATAATGGTGTAATTAAACAGCTTTAGATGGTTGTTGGAGAACTCTGTCATATTTTTAATTGCCTAACACTTGCACCATTGATATTTTCTATTCGTGCCACTCAAACATAACTGACCCAGTGGTGTGTTGTTGTTTTTTTAAGGTGCGTGGCTTCTTCATATTCTTGCATAAACAAAAGTTGTCATCGCCAGTAAACACAATTAGCAGAGTGCAAGATGGTGAAAATGAAGTGTGATGTCTAAGATCTGGATCCTGATTTTGTTGTGATCTGAGATCAATATGTTTTCTAAGACACCTACGAATGAATGAAAACTTTATTACAAAGGCCAGGGATGTTTGTTTCAGCAAAACTAAAGTAAGACAATCCTATATAGCAGGGGTGTCAAACTTGATTTCATTGAGGGCCACATCAGGGTGGGGGTGTTTGACCTCGGGGGTGGGGATGGCTGGGGGACATGGCCAGCTGTACATCGGGACTTCCCTCAGACCCTCCCTCCTTCTCATTATAATCTTCCTTCCTTCCTTCCTTCCTTCCTTCCTTCCTTCCTTCCTTCCTTCCTTCCTTCCTTTTCTACTTCTTCCTTTCCCTCTTTCCTTCTTTTTCCTTCCTTGCTCTCTTCCCATCTTCCCTTCTTTTTCCTTGCCTTTCCTCTTTCCCTTTCTCCTTTCCTGTCGCTTCTTGGATGCTCAGATCAGTAGTGGGTTTCAATTTTTTTTACTACCAGTTCTGCGGGTGTGGCTTGGTGGGCATGGCATGGCTTGGTGGGCGTGGCTTGGTGGGCATGGCAGGGGAAGGATACTGTAAAATCTCCATTCCCTCCTCACTCCAGGGAAAGGATACTGCAAAATCCCCATTTTCTCCCAATCGGCTGGGACTTGGGAGGCAGAGAATAGATGGGGGCGGGGCCAGTCAGCATTTTTAACTACTGGTTCTCCGAACTACTCAAAATTTCTCCTAACGGTTCTCCAGAACTGGTCAGAACCTGCTGAAACTCACCTCTGGCTCAAATTTCTCCTTTTTGTTTTGTTTTTAGTTTGTTTTGCTAGCCCTCTGCCAGCGGAAACGGAGCCCAGGGAGGCCATGTGTGTCTCTGGGCTCTGTTTTTGCTGGTAGAGACGCCACAGGCCGATCCTTCGCTGTTTCCAGGGCAACCCTGTGGGCCCGATCTAAGCACCCCACAGGATGCATTCAGCCCACTGGCCTTGAGTTTGACACCCCTGCTAAATAGCAATACGATAAGTATGTTAAAGATATCACCAGATTTACTAAAAGGTAAAGGTTCCCCTCGCACATATGTGCTAGTTGTTCCCGACTCTAGGGGGCGGTGCTCATCTCCGTTTCAAAGCCGAAGAGCCAGCGCTGTCCGAAGACGTCTCCATGGTCACGTGGCTGGCATGACTCAATGCCAAAGGCACACAGAACGCTGTTCCCTTCCCACCAAAGGTTGTCCCTATTTTTCTACTTGCATTTTTTACATGCTTTCGAACTGCTAGGTTGGCAGAAGCTGGGACAAGTAACGGGAGCTCACCCCGTCACGCGGCACTAGGGATTCGAACCACTGAACTGCCGACCTTTCTGATCGACAAGCTCCACATTTTAGCCACTGAGCCACTGCATCCCACAGATTTACTAGCTTGATAATAATGTCACTGTGATCTCAGGCATAGCACGACACCTTGCAAGACAAAATTAACCCATAAATACTTGAGAACTTAACTGATAATAGGGAAGAAACACAGAAGTGGTCTGGCTGTCTTAAAAAAAATTATGAATTGATGAGAAAACCTTATAGTATTCGATACATCCATAGCAGTATAATAAGAAATGACTGTTTTGATCATCATGAACTAACTGGGCACTTTCATTCTTGTAAAGAATTTTATTAAACCAACAAACTGTCAGTGAAGTTGAGAGCAATACATTAAAGTAGACTCAAGAGACCTAGGCAGCTCCAAAATTGTCTGGTAGGTAGCCGGCTTCTTATTAATATCCAGACTCAAAGCTTCATTCATTTTTAGCTACAAAGCTACAATCTCCCTAAATTCTATATTTGGCTGGTTTTTAAAAACAACAACAGATTCTATTGAATCTTTGATTTATTTATATTTATTCATTATACACTCTGCTCCCAAGAGTGTTGACAGTTGCAATAATGAGACTTTAAGGCTAATTAAATAAAACATGCAAGATAAGCATAAAATTGCAGACTTCTATATTCTAAGCACCATCCTAAGGGTCAGGAATGACTGTCCAAGGGTCCTTCAAAGGAGGCAAAAATGACAACAAAGATTCCTAAAATCATAATACATCAATTAAGCAGAGATAGCCTCATTAAGAAGCAGCATCAAGCATATACCAGGAAGTAATATATCTACCAAAGAGAGACTTAAAAATCAAACTAACTATCACTAGGATCTAATGCAGTGGTGGGTTTCAAATTTTTTTTACTACCGGTTCTGTGGGTGTGGCTTGGTGGGTGTGACATGGCTTGGTGGACGTGGCTCGGTGGGCGTGGCAGGGGAAGGATACTGTAAAATCTCCATTTCCACCCCACTCCAGGGAAAGGATACTGTAAAATCCCCATTTCCTCCTGATCAGCTGGGACTTGGGAGGCAAAGAATAGATGGGGGTGGGGCCAGTCAGAATTTTTACTACCGGTTCTCCAAACTACTCAAAATTTCCACTACCGGTTCTCCAGAACTAGTCAGAATCTGCTGCAACCCATCTCTGTCTAATGGTCAGCTCTTTGAGTGATAAAAATTTAGGAGGCAACCAGATAACAAAACACCTGCAATCTCCCTTGTCATCAATGAAAAGACTCCGGACCATGAAATCTACCCTATTGTATTTGGGGAATGTATTGGTTCTAGAATGAGGAGTAGTTTGTTGCCTGGAATTCTTTTCATCTCAGCCCTCCCAATGAACCTTGCTAAAGAAAGGTTGGAATGCTTGGAAGAGAATCACTTTGGGTTTTAAGCAGGGGTGGGCTGCTGGGGGTTCGCAGGGGTTTGGGAGAACCTCTAGCTAAGATTCTGTGCAGTTCAGAGAACCCTCAAATCCCATTCCTGGATGGCCTCACCCACCCCACCCCTCCCCTCCCCTCTCAGGAGTTCCCATCCAGCCTGTTTTGGATACAGGTAAGTGCAGGGCACATGTAGAGGCTCAGGGAGGGTGAAAAATGGGCTTACCAGGCTCCAGAGGGCCTCCGGAGCCTGGGGAGGCCATTTTCTCCCTCCCAGAGACTCGAGGAAAGCCTCCGGAGCCCGGGGAGGGCAAAATCACCCCCTCCTGTCATGGTGTAGGAGGCTGACTAGGCCATGCTCACCATGGCCATGCCCACTCAGCAACTGGGCAGATAACTGCTTGCTAAAATTTTTGAAGCCCACCCCTGGTTTTAAGCAAATATGAACAGACAAGAACCTTGGTAGTACAGTG
Source organism: Pantherophis guttatus (assembly GCF_059756535.1). Lineage (NCBI taxonomy): Eukaryota > Metazoa > Chordata > Lepidosauria > Squamata > Colubridae > Pantherophis > Pantherophis guttatus. Next base: position 11,932,874 of record NC_142074.1, on the reverse strand, counting down.
GTCTAAAGCACCCTGTTATTAAGACCAGCTGCCTGCAATTACTGCAGGTTCGAATCTCGCCAGGCTCAAGGTTGACTCAGCCTTCTATCCTTTCTAAGGTAGATAAATTGAGGACCCAGTTTGTGGGGGCAATAAGCTGACTTTGTATAAATATACAAAAGGATGAAGGCTATTGCTTAACGCACTGTAAGCCGCCCTGAGTCTCCGGAGAAGGGCGGCATATAAATCAAAAATTTATTTAAAAAAAGATCTATTTCTTAAGACCAAATTTGTATGTTGTCCAGCTTTTTCTTCCCTGATCAACTACCCTGTTTCCTCCCCCAAATAAGACATCCCCTGATAATAAGCCCAATCAGGCTTTTGAGCACATAGCAATAAGGCCAAGCGCTTATTTCAGGGTTCAAAAAAATATAAGACAGGGTCTTATTTTCAGGGAAACACGGTAGGAGGTTTCTTGGATGTGTACAAGTTGGGGGCAAGTTATATTCACGATTGAAGGCAAAGTTATAATCCTCTGAGCTTCAGAAGCATCGATTTTATATTCTACAACAGGGGTTTCCAAACTTGGCAACTTTAAGACTTGTGGATTTCAACTCCCAGAATTCTTCAGCCATGTAGAAATCCACAAGTCTTGAAATTGCCAAGCTTGAAGAGTTCTGTTTTAGGATGAAAACACAAGCGCTATGCAAATACATGCTTAAGCTTGCCTTCAGAAGTTCTGGGTGCTCCATCACTGGGGGGCTTTCAGGAAAAAAGACAGGACAACCATTTGTCTGAAATAATACTAGAAGACTGCCATGGTCTCTTCCAATTCTCTTATTCTATGTTCTATGGATCACTGCACTAGGAGGAACAAGAAAGAAGAGGAGGGGTGCACAAAAGCATAAACTAAATTATGAATCAGAAGCCCCCACAGAGGTCTTGACCAGTGGTGAAATCTAAAATTTGTTACTACTGGTTCTGTGGGTGTGGCTTGGTGGGGGGGGTGTAATGTGACTGGGTGGGCGTGGCCAATTTTTTTTTTCCTTTTAAAACCATTTCAGCGAAGAGGTTGTACAAAAATGCTTTCAAACGGCTCTGATGATCCCAGCTGAGTTGCCTGATCGGCAGAGGCATTTTTTCTTTTAAATGCCTCTGATGATCTCAGCTGAGTTGCCTGATCAGCAGAGGCTTTTTTTCTTTTAAAAGCCTTTGATGATCCCAGCTGAGCCGTGCGATCATCAGAAGCTTTTTTTTTTAACTTTTAAAAACATTTTTTCAGCCGAAGAGGTTGTAGAAAAAATGCTTTTAAAAGTAAAAAAAAAAGGCTCTGAGGATTATGCGGCTCAGCTGGGCATGTGGGGGGGGGGGTAGGGATTTTTGCTACCAGTTCTCCGAACCACCTGCCTCCATCGCTATCGGATCGGGCGATCCGGTCTGAACCGGGAGCATTTCACCCCTGGTCTTGACTCCAGTGCTGGGGGGGCGAGAGGAATGGCAGGGGGGGCAGTTGTATGTGTTATGCTATATCAAACCTTGCCTGCCTGTTTTGCTCTTTTGCTAAGCTAAAGAGCTCCAATTATTGTGCTTTCCTCCCCCTCTCTTGAGATAGCTGCTGCAGTGTACCTTCTCTATGCTAAGTCCTTGATCTAATATAGATAATACCTTATTTTTCCGCTGAGATTCAGCATCATATACAAAGGCATAAGATGCTGTTTCTCTCCGTGATCCGAAAGTGATGAGCTCAATTAAGCAAACCACCCAACGTACGGAGCCTCTTCGACTCTCGTCATTTTACCAATATATGTCATTGTCCATGTTAGCTGAGCCCAAGCACAGACCAATATTGTTCAGATTTAGTTGCTCATTTTCTCATTTCATTTTCTTATTTCTTATTTCCATTTCCCAAACTGTTACAATCCAGACCAAATGCCTCTTCTTTCCCCCCTCTCTATTCTGAAGGCAGGCTACTCTCATTCTATCTCAAACGGCAAGCTATTACCAAGCAAATGAGATTAGCACTTTGATACCGCAAGAAAATCTGATTCAGATAATGTCTTTTTTATCCCAAATGGAATTCTCTCTCTTTTTTTCACCCCTCTTCCCTCTTCCGTTCTATAAAGCCCCTCCAATTATGTAAATTCTGAGTGTGGAAACTACTACGCCGATATACCTAGAAATATAGACATTTTATTTTGTTTGCCAATTATAGCAGCATTGACTTTATCAAGCAATGGGTAATTAACTTAGAGAAAGCATTAGCATGAGTAGTGGCAAGCGACTTAAGATGTTTCAGGATTAGACAAATTTTCAGGAGAAAACTCTGAGACTTTTGTGTGCTCTGAAGCAAAACACTGCTGTACTGGAGATGGGAGAATTAATCCTTCCCACGTTTTCGTGTGCATTATCTAATGCACAGCTCTTAAATTAATACATGAACTGGCACGCAAAGATCCTGCAATTGCTTCTTCATTTTTTTAAAAGGAAATTATTCCAACCCAAGCCTATGGAAAAGCTGTGGTCAAAGATGCATATTTTTTTTAAAATAAAGAAATGTGCCTGACCGTTAATATGTATGATCCAGTGGTGAAATCTGAACTGGTTTACTACCGGTTTGCTGGCTGCGCATGTGCGCTGCGTGCCAAGCGTGCACTGTGAGCACACATGTGCAGTACATGCCAAAAGGAGGCTTTGGAAGGTAAGTAGAACAGCTGGGGGGAGGAAATCAGCTATGGCGCGCGATTGTCAGAACCTTTTTTAAAAAAACTTTTTAAAACATTTTTAACTACCGGTTCGGCGAACCAGTAGCATTTTTTTCTACCGGTTTGGGCGAACCAGTAGCATTTTTAACTACTGGTTCGGGACAACCAGTAGCATTTTTTACTACCGGTTCGGGTGAACAAGTAGAATTTTTTACTACCAGTTCGGTGAACCAGTAGCATTTTTTACTACCGGTTCGGGCGAGCAAGTAGCATTTCTTACTACCGGTTCGGTGAACCAGTAGCATTTCTTACTACCGGTTCAGGCAAACTGGCCCAAACTGATAGCATTTCACCCCTGGTGTGATCTAAGCAAAATACAGATAGGTTGGTTCCCAATCTTTGAGTGTCAGATAGCACAGTTAAATACTAAGGAAGAATGTCTTTCTTTATGCCTCATTTATAGATTCCCAGAGGCCTGCTGGTCTCTTCTTATGAAACTGAAGTGGAAAATTCACAGGGAACTCTAGACCGAACCTCTTAAGATACAGCTCCATCTTTTGATACGAAATATTCTAAGGACCAAATGCTGGAGGCTCATGTCATGTTTTATAGGAGCAATTATATTATGTCCCGGGAAAGAAAATTGCAGATAGGCTCACTGTTTTCTTGATTTGGATCTATAAAATCATAATCCTGAGAACTAGATTTTAGGAAGAACTATAAATGCCCTCACATTTTCCAAAAATACTTTCTCCTTGGCTTGGCTTGGCTAAAGGCAGTGTCAGGGTTTCAAGTAACACCCCCAACAAAAGAAGACTCCGAGGCTTGAAGTTCCTCAAAGTTCCATTTTATTAGAGATGTTATATTGGCACATCTGGGAAAACCCGAATCTGAAAGCTTCCAGGTTTCCCCCCTCCCCAAAGAAAAGTCCAAGTCCCTGCCCAACACCCACATGTCTATCACATGGTCCAATCAAAGCACCGTCCCAACTGGAGATGCCTCCCAGTTCCATCCATCCAGGTGCAGGGCAAGATGTCCTTGACTCCCTGAGAAAGGAATGTTATTATGACTACATATCACTCATGCTCCATACAACCCCCCCTCCCAGTTTCCCACAGTAGTAAATGTGGCAGGCCTGAAGGCCCAATGCAAAAGATGGCTTCCAGGCCTGACAGGCAGTAGAAAAAAGCAATATGTCTCAACTTTGGCCATTTTAAGATATCTGGACTTCAAATCCCAGCATTTTCCAACCAGCATGCTGGCTAGAGAATGCTGGGAGTTAAGGTCCAGACATCTTAAGGTGGCCAAAATTGAGAAACACTCATTTAGAGTATCAGCATTCCTGCTTTTGTTTCATAAAACACAAGGCCAGAAATTATCAGGACCATGGACAGCAGAAGTCTGAGCTCCTGGTAGGACTATTATGTTACTCCCAAAGAGCTACTAGTATTGTCCCAGCCACATACTGAAGAAGATAGGGCAAATAACAGAGTTATTTGTAAAAAATAATAAAGGTGGGATATGAATGAATGAATGAATGAATGAATGAATGAATGAATGAATGAATGAATCAGAGGTGGGTTTCAGCAGGTTCTGACCAGTTCTGGAGAACCGGTAGTGGAAATTTTGAGTAGTTCGGAGAACCGGTAAATACCACCACTGGCTGGCCCCGCCCCCATCTATTCTCTTGCCTCCCGAGTCCCAGCTGATCGGGAGGAAATGGGGATTTTGCAGTAACCTTCCCCTGGAGTGGGGTGGGAATGGAGATTTTACAGTATCCTTCCCCTGCCATGCCCACCAAGCCATGCCACACCCACTAAGCCACGTCCACAGAACCGGTAGTAAAAAAAAATGTGAAACCCACCACTGGAATGAATGAATGAATGAAGGTTCTTGGATAAGAAGTGAAACATCTTCAAAGAAGAACCAGGAAATCCAATTGCCTCTTGAAAAAGCATCTTTGGAATGAATGAATGAATGAATGAATGAATGAATGAATGAAAATCTTCTTGGATAAGAAGTGAAACATCTTCAAAGAAAAACCAGAAATTGCCTCTCAAAAAAGCATCTTTGGAATGAATGAATGAATGAATGACAAACAAATAAATAAATAAAAATGAATCCACCCACTCATCCACCCATCCATCAGTAGTGGTTAAAGAAAGGGCTAGGAAAACATAAAAGAGTATCTCTTGTATTATTCATAAAATTTGAAGACCTGTCATTAATGCTATTTTGAGTGACAATGAGTTTCCAAGACACTTCTCTAAAAATATACTCTTGAAATTCTGTGCCTCAATTCACATACCATCTAAACTATGTTTTGCTTAACTCTGGCATATTAAATAAAGTTAAATTGGCTGGATTCCCTCAAACAATAAATCACGGTTTGCAAGCCACTAGTTTGCTAAGCTGAAACCACGCTAATCACATTATGGTAATAGACATTATGTATTGCAGTGTGAAAACCCAGCCTTCCTGTAAGCTTCTAGAAGTGTCATGTAAAATCAGCAAACACCCAAGGGTGTGAACAGAAAAAGGTCCATTTTAGTCCCAAGATTGTGGATGCAAGTCTGCATTTGTTTACAGAGTCCTAATGGCTGCATTTTAATATTCAGAGTGCTTAACAGACGCATAAAATGTAACGAGACGTCATTTTAAAGCATCTGGGAGGGGGACGGGGAAATGCATATTTGCATTGAACAGCAACCAAAAAAATAAATAAAAATAGAAGCATGCTTAACCAAGCATCTGTGTTTACATCTGCAAGCAAATAGTGATTTCGTGGATCTGGATTAAGGGGATTCCTGCAGCTAATAGCAATATTCCTTTCATTGCTTAAGAAATTCCCATAATTCTCTCTGAGTTGACTTGAGCTAGCACAGTTCATAGCATCCCTGGCTCCATTTATTTTATTGGCAAATAATGTGCCCGGTTTTTTTTTTCCCCTCCTTTTTTCATTTTCCAAACAACTGGCTTGCAGCAATGAATTTTGAGGGTAGTAATTAGGTTTCTGATCCATTCCCAGTGACCTAGGATATAAGGGGGAGGGGGGGTTGGAGGCAGAAGAGAAGATGGCTATGCTTTAGGTAGCTGCCTAATGATGCTAGGTGTAAAGCGCTTTGTGAAGAATTCGCCAGTAAAATCTAATAATTAAAGCAGATACACTAGCTAACTAAAAGTGAAAGAGGAGATTAATTTTTTTGCCAAGCGTGCTAGGGCTCTGCATAAAAGCAGGAGCACTGTGGGAAATGCATGCAGGATTCACACGGGGGAATCTCTGCAACGTTAGGATCTCAGATTCTTGTCTTAGAGCATTCGATTGTTCTAACCTGGCTCCCAAACACGATCAACCCTCTATAGTTAAATCAATGATTCCTTTATTAGGAGCGCCAGCAGCCCCAGCAAAAAGTCTCTTTGGTCGAAGAGGCTGCAGAAAAAAAAATGCTTTTAAAAGCCTCTGATGATCCCAGCTGAGCCGTGCAATCATCAGAGGCTTTTTTTTTTTTTACTTTTAAAAGCATTTTTTCGGCCGAAGAGGTTGTAGAAAAAATTACTTTAAAAGTAAAAAAAAAAAGCCTCTGATGATCGCGCGGCTTAGCTGGGCATGGGGGTGGTGGTGGTGCAGGGATTTTTGCTACCAGTTCTCCGAACCACCCAGCACCATCGCTACCAGATCAGGCGATCTGGTCCGAACCAGGAGCATTTCACCCTTGCTCTGCAGCCTGGGGAGGGCGAAAAACAGTTTTACTGGGCCCACCGGTAATCTTTTTGCCATCGCGTGCCAAAAGCGGGGAGAGTGTATATGGGGAGTCACGTGCATGTATGTGGGTGTGTGGCATGGGGGGGCATTGAATTATGGGTGTGGACACATGCGTACACGACACCCCCTCACACACACTCACCCCCACTTTTGGCACACAACGGCGAAAAGGTTAGCCATCACTGCTATAGGGTCTCCTGCTTCTTCAGGGACTTGGACTCGAAGACTTCCAAGGTCCCTTCCACCTCTATTCTGATTGAAAAGCCCATAATTGAACTCACTTATCTGCTCACTCGAGGCGTCTGCATTCGCTAAAAGGAAGATTCTGCATTCCTCCCATGAATCTGCCATTTAGAGCGCCAATCAGTTGATGAGCGATGAGTGAAGCAAGCACGGTGTTAATCTCATAGAAAAGCCCACCCAAATGAACGACTAAAAATACTGAAAGAGGACCGGATGGTTTGTGCAGCTGCTTTGCAGGCAGGCAAGAGGTTGTTGCTTCTTAAATGGGATTTATTCCCTTGTGGCACAGGCTGGAAACCTACAAAGACACACGCACACACTTGGCTGCCAGGGATGGTGGCATTATCAGCCGGTTCACTGTCCTGCTTTTTGTTCATTTAAATTCTTCAGCGGTCTCCAGCAAAAGCATGAAGAGACTTCACGTCATAGCCCCTTCCTCCTAAGCATTTTCATAGACCCCCCTTTTTTTTTATCAGGGTGGCTGCAGATGACTTTCCCGAGCATTGAGTCTCAGGCCAATGAAAAATCCTATTTATTTCTCTCCTTTTCTTCCAGATGTCTTCCCTGCTCTCATTCTATCAGCACCGCCAAGGTGAGGTAGAGAAATGACTGAATAGGTAGAGATTGGCAGCTCCCTGCTCTCAGTCCAACATTCATAGGGTCAGACACAACAAATGCATCTTGAAATTGTGTGTTTTCTGTTTTCTTTTGCTTAAAATCTAATCTGTATGTAATCTTTTGGCTATATTCACATTAGTACGTTTAAACTACATGGGTAATGTAATGAAATATAATTCCTGTTAAATAAACCATGGTTTGCCTTCATTAGAGCCAGTTTGGTCTAGTGGTTAAGGCACCAGGCTAGAAAAAGAGCCTGGTGGCGCAGCAGACTAATAGCCTGTTATTAACATTCAGCTGCCTGCAATTACTGCAAGTTCGAATCTCCCCAGGCTCAAGGTTGACTCAGCCTTCCATCCTTTCTAAGGTAGGTGAAATGAGGACCCAGTTTGTGGGGGCAATAAGCTGACTTTGTATAAATATACAAAAGTATGAAGGCTATTGCTTAATGCATTGTAAGCCGCCCTGAGTCTCTGGAGAAGGGCGGCTTATAAATCAAATTAAAACAAACAAACAAACAAACAAACAAAAAAACAGAAGACTGTGAGTTCTAGTCCTGCCTTAGCCATGAAAGCCAGCTGGGTGACTTTGGGCTAATCACCAGGTGATGGGGAGTTCTAGTTTTGCCTTAGGCATGAAAGCTGGTTAGATGACTTTGGACCAAGCAGCCAGAAACTGTGAGTTAACAGAATTAACAGATTAACAGAGTTAAAAGGGGCCTTGTAGGTCATCTAGTCCAGGGATCGGCAACCTTAAACACTCAAAGAGCCACAAAGGTCCTAACCGGAAGCCCCCCATTCAATTCTGGAGCCGACCAGAAGTCCGGTTCCCCCACCATAGTCTCCTCCTAGTATGGCATCCTTTTTCCTCTACCTGTCCTAACCGAAAGCCCTATCAAATTGTGGAGCTGACCGGCGACAGGGAGCCGCAGCAGAGGGATGAAAGAGCCACATGTGGCTCCAGAGCCGCGGGTTGCTGACCCCTGATCTACTTCAACCCCCCCACCAAAGCAGGAGACCCTACATTTCTGACAGATGGCAGTCCAGTCTCTTCTTGAAAGCCTCCAGTGATGAAGCTCCCACAACTTGTGAAGGCAACTTCTATTCCATTGGTTGATGACTCTCACTGTCAGAAAATTCCTCGGTATTTCCAGGTTGAATCTCTCCTTGTTCAGTTTCCATCCATTGTTTCTTGTCTGGTCTTCAGGTGCTTTGTAAAATAGCTTGACCCCCTCCTCTTTGTGGCAGCCCCTCAAATATTGGAAGGCTGCTATCATCTTTATCTTTATATTTTGATTTATAAACCGCCCTACTCCCGAAGGACTCAGGGCGGTGAACAGCCAAACGATAAAATACATAAATACAAAATTTAAAAACAGAATAAAACTGAATTAAACAATTTGGCCCAGACAGATTTAAAACACCCCAATCATTTAAAAACAGATTAAAATTTTCATATTAAAAAGAAAAAGGGAAAAGATTAGGCCGGGCCCGCCTGGTGGAATAAAAAGATATTGAGAGCACGGCGGAAGGTGCGCAGATCCGGGATCCTCCGTATCTCCGGGGGGAGCTCATTCCAGATAGTCTCCTCTGGTTCTTCTCTTCCCTAGACTAGCCACGCCCAGTTCCTGCAACCATTCATCTAGTCCTGCCTTAGTCATGAAAGCCAGTTGGTGACCTTGGGCCAATCCTCCTCTCTCAGTCCAAACTACCTCACAGGGTTGTTTTTGTGGAGTAAATAGGAGGAGGAAGATGTGCTGGATATGTTTGGTCACCTTGAATTTGTATCCTGTCTTTATTAAAAATAATAAAGACAGGAGAGGGGTTACATGGCGTTCCCATGTAACACCTCTCCTGCGCGAGCTGCACTGGCTCCTAGTGGTCTTCCGGGTGCGCTTCAAGGTTTTGGTTACCACCTTTAGAGCGCTCCATGGCTTAGGACCTGGTTATTTACGGGACCGCCTACTACCACCGATAGCCTCCCACCGGCCGGTACGCTCTCATAGAGAGGGGCTCCTCCGGGTGCCGTCGGCCAAACAATGTCGACTGGCGGCCCCTAGGGGGAGAGCCTTCTCTAGTAGGGGCACCTACTATCTGGAACGAGCTCCCCCCGGAGATACGGAGGATCCCGGATCTGCGCACCTTCCGCCATGCTCTCAAGACCTTTTTATTCCACCAGGCGGGCCTAGCCTAATCGTTTCCCTTTTTCTTTTTAACATGAAAATTTTAATCTGTTTTTAAATGATTGGGGTGTTTTAAATCTGTCTGGGCCAAATTATTTAATTCGGTTTTATTCTGTTTTTAAATTTTGAATTTATGTATTTTATCATTTGGCTGTTCACCGCCCTGAGTAGGGCGGTATATAAATCAAATAAAGATAAAGATACAAATAAATAAAAATAAATAATAATTCAGGCAACCTGGCAAGACAATGGGTGGATTCCAGAAGAAAGCTGAACTGCAGAAATCCAAAGCATTTTAGCTCCATCTACTGTACAAACCCACCTTTAAAGTATCCCCTACTCAGGATTTGTGTTGTGGCTTGTCGGCTGCTGGCCCTTCCTGTAGCTGAATCAGAGGAGGAGGAGAAATGGGAGTCAGGGCCAGCGTCAAAGCAACCTGGGAGCTCCGAGGGGGAAGAGGGAATGGAGCTGGCAGAGAGAGAGACAGAGGCAGGGCTTGGGCTATCCATCAGCCCTCAGATGGAGAGTCAACAGCTCCCAGGTCTGTAGGTGACTGATGAGGAAAAGGAGGATCAGCTGGATCCTGTGCCTGACGCGCAGATGTGCAGAAGGCACTGGAGTGGAGAGCAGTGGAAATCTGTGGGACAATCCTTGGGACGGAAGAGCCATCCTGCTAGCGAAGGCCCACCCTAGTTCTGGGGATAAAAGGCAGGGGTCAGAGATGAATAGATGTGGTAGACAACTATTCATCTCCCTGCTGGACAGACTTGTTAGCCTGCAGTGAGAAAGACTTTTTGCCAGAGCTGTTGGTGCTCCTAATAAAGGAATCTTTGAGTTATGTTCAGAGGGTTGGTCATGTTTAGGGACCTGGGTCAGAACAATTTGCTTGAAGCTTGAAGCTTCAAGGTTCTGGTCACCACCTTTAAAGCGCTCCATGGCTTAAGACCTGGGTACTTGCGGGACCGCCTGCTACCACCAATAGCCTCCCACCGGCCGGTACATTTTCATAGAGAGGGGCTCCTCCAGGTGCCGTTGGCCAAACAATGTCGACTGGCGGCCCCCAGGGGGAGAGCCTTCTCTGGGGGGGCACCTACTATCTGGAACGAGCTCCCCCCGGAGATACGGAGGATCCCAGATCTGTGCACCTTCCGCCGCGCTCTTAAGACTTTTTTATTCCACCAGGCGGGCCTGGCCTAACTTTCTCCCTCTTTTTAAATAATTTTTAATATTTTTTAATATTTTTAATATTCAAAGTTTAATTTGTTTTAAATTGATTGGGGTTTTTTAATCTGTCTGGGCCAAACTATTTAATTCGATTTTATTTCTGCTTTTTAAATTTTGTATGTATGTATTTTATTGTTGGCTGTTCACCGCCCTGAGTCCTTCGGGAGTAGGGCGGTATATAAATCAAGTAAAAGTAAAGTAAAGTAAAGAAGTTCTCAAGTAATCCCAATCCATTGGCCCAAGTCAATTGTAACCAGTAACATTCCTGATTTTCCCAAATTATAGCTCCCCTACCGGTAGAAAGTCTGGCCAATACTGACAGAGGATGAAAGTTGGATTACATCAACTAGAATGTCCAAGATTGCTTGTTTTGGATAGATATGATATCTCTGCAGGCATCATTTTGAGATGATTCAAAGTAAAGAGTATGAATGTTGTGGTATTCCCTGCTGTTATTGACTTTAACTCCTATTAGTCTTAGAAAACATGGCCTAGGATCAAAAAAATGTAGTTAATCTATGGAGTGCAAAAAGTTTGTCATTTTTTCAAATAGGCAAGTTGTTGTGGTCCACCAGCAGCCTGCAGAGCTGGCAGTGGAGTTGGACAGTGAGGAGGCTGAGGAAGAACAGGGGCCAGTCCTGGAGGCCTGGGAAGGCCCAGATGAGGGCTCTGTGCCGGAGGCAGAGATGGGGCCAGGGCCATCGGGGAGTGATGTGCGGACTCCGGAGCCTCCAGAGGCTGACAGCAGAGAGGCAGAGGAACAGGAGGAGCCTGTTCCTAGTGCACATATGAGAAGAGTTGCCAGAAGGCAAGAGCAACTAAAGCAAAAAGGACAATTCGGGAGTAAGGCCAGGAGATGATTGGCCCCGCCCAGAAGGCTTAAAAGAGCAGCCACGGCTCTTGGGCTCTTTGTCGGAAAACAACGTTGATAGATTTGTTTCTTGTCTTGCTGCATTTATTTCTTGTCGGCGTCTTCTGCTTCTGAACTTTTGCCAAGAGAAGCCTTTGGCAGGTTGCCTAATTAGACCAAGGTTGGTGATAATGCTGAAGAATTGTGTTATGAAGAATTTGTTTTGAATTAGTTTGGACTACGCTGAGAATGAGTTAATTCTCAGCTGTTCTAATAAAGCCTGTTTGTTTCGAACTGATTGCGTCTGATAATACCTACTTGGGCCTGGGTCACAACACAAGTAAGCCGGAGTATATCCAACGAACAAATCAAACGTCAGGTCCTGTGTGGGATATGGAAGAAAGCTGTGACTTGGAGAAGAACTGGGTTAAAGAAGATTAACAAGAGACACGATAGCTGCCTTTAGATCTTTGAAGGGTTGCAAGGCAAAATATGTTGTCTTTTTCCTCCATGCCATCTTACAGGATAGGCGAAGACGTAATGAGCTGAAATTTCAAGGAAACAGATTCATGTATACATCAGTAAATTGTCTCGAGTGTCTGTAAGATCTAAAGACTTTACAAAGATCTCGACAACCATCTAATGGGAAATAAATGGATTAGATGAATAATTACATCCTGCCAAGCTGGACTACAAAACTACATAACAACAAGACTTAAACATTGGGTGCTAGCTAACAAAATGAAATTCAACGATGAAAAAAAGTGAGGTTCTACATTTAGGCAAGAAAAACAAAATGCACAGGTACGGTATAGGTAGCCCCTGGCTCAATAGTAGTAACTGTGAGAGGGATCTTGGAGTCCTAGTGGACAACCACTTAAATATGAGCCAGCCGTGTGCAGCAGCTGCCAACACAGTTCTAGGCTACATAAACAGAGGGATAGAATCAAGATCATGTGAAGTGTTAGTACCACTTTATAATGCCTTGGTAAGGCCACACTTGGAATACTGCATCCAGTTTTGGTTGCCACGATGTAAAAAAGAGACTCTAGAAAGAGTGCAGAGAAGAGCAACAAAGATGATTAGGTAACTGGAGGCTAAAACATATGAAGAACGGTTGTTGGAATTGGGTATGTCTAGTTAGTGAAAAGAAGGACTAGGGGTGATATGATAGCAGTGTTCCAATATCTCAGGGGCTGCCACAAAGAAGAGGGTCAGACTAAGCCCCTGAGGGTAGGACAAGAAGCAATGGGTGGAAACTAATCAAGGAGAGAAGCAACTTAGAACTAAGGAGAAATTTCCTGACAGTGAGAACAATTAATCAGTGGAACAACTTGCCTCCAGAAGTTGTGAATGCTCCAACACTGGAAGTTTTTAAGAAGAGATTGGATAATCATTTGTCTGAAATGGTGTAGGGTTTCCTGCCTCCCAAGGTACCTTCCAACTTGTTGTTCTGTTCTATTCTATTCTATTCTATTCTATTCTATTCTATTCTATTCTATTCTATTCTATTCTATTCTATTCTATTCTATTCTATTCACCTCTAAGGTCCTTAACTCTGTAACTTTAGGATTCTAACTGCAAAATGAAAAATACATTAAGTTTCACTTTGGTGGATATATAAGTTTTCATTACTAAAACTGTGGAGACCAACTAATGTTCCATAGAACTTAAGGTTGTTTTCCCATACTAATCACCTGAATACTTCTGCAGAACCAACCAAGGGGCAAGAAAGATAGTACCAACACGCCCCTGTACAGGTATAACTCGACTTATGACCACAATTGAGCCCAAAATGTCTGCTGCTAAGCGAGACATTTGTTAAATGAACTTTGTCCCAATTTGCAACTTTTCTTTTCTCCGTTAAGTGAATCATTGCACTTGTTCCATTAGTAACACAGTTGTTAAGCAAATCTGGCTTCCCCCATTGACTTTACTTGTCAGAAGGTCATAAAAGGAGATACATGACCCCTTTAACCGTCATAAATATGAATCAGTTTGCCAAGCCTCCGAATTTTGATCACGTGACCGTGGAAATGCTGCAATGGTCGTAAGCGTGAAAAACGGTCATAAGTCACTTTTTTCATTGCCGCTGTAACTTTGAACGGTCACTAAACGGACTGCTGTAAGTTGAGGACTTTGGAATTCAAAGGTTCAAACTATCTTCAACATTATTTTCCTGCTATTTTTCGGACTAGCAGATTTTCAAATGGAAAGCTAAAGCAGCTGCTGATACAGTTCTATAGAAGAATTATTGAGTCTGCACCTCCATAACTGTCTGGTTTGGCTCTGCAACCCAACAAGACAGACAGAGACTTCGGAGGATAATTTGAACTGCAGAAAAAACAATGGCTACCAACCTGCCTTCCATGGAGGACCTGTATACTGCACGGGTCAAAAAGAGGGCTGTGAAAACATCTACAGACCCCTCGCATCCTGGACATAATTTGTTTCAACTCCTACCCTCAAAATGATGCTATAGAGCACTGCACACTAGAACAACTAGACACAAGGACAGCTTTTCCCCCAATGCCATCACTCTGCTAAACAAATAATTCCCTCAACAGTGTCAAATTATTTATTAAGACTGTATTACTATTCTTCTTCTCATCCTTACTAATACCTATCTCTTCCCACTTATGGCTATATCCACGTTGCTTGTATCTTTACAACTTATATTTATTTTTATTGCTTTCTAGTATGATTTGATCGCTTACTAGTATCCTATGATTATCATTAAGTGTTGTATCTTATGATTCTTGATGAACATATTTTAATATCAAAACGACGCCATAGAGCACTGCACCTCAGAACAACTAGACACAAGGACAGTTTCTTCTCGAACGCCATCACTCTGCTAAACAACTAATTTCCCACCAGACTGTCAAACTATTCATTAAGTCTGCATTACTATTACTATTAAACTTCTCATCCTTACTAATACCTATCTCTTCCCACTTATGGCTATATCCACGTTGCTTGTATCTTTACAACTTATATTGTTTTTATTGCTTTCTAGTATGATTTGATTGCTTACTAGTATCCTATGATTATCACTAAGTGTTGTATCTTATGATTCTTGATGAACATATTTTAATATCAAAACGATGCTACAGAGCACTGCACACCAGAACAACAAGACACAAGGACAGTTTTTTCCCAAAGGCCATCACTCTGCTAAACAAATAATTCCCTCAACACTGTCAAACTATTTACTAAGTCTGCACTACTATTAATCTTCTCATCGTTCCCACCACTCATCTCCTTCCACTTATGACTGCATGACTGTAATTTTGCATCCTTACGATTTATATTGATTTTGTTTCCTGATTGCTTATTTGTTCCCTATGACTATCATTAAGTGTTGCACCTTATGATTCTTGACAAATGTATCTTGTCTTTTTATGTACACTGAGAGCCTATGCAGCAAGACAAATTCCTTGTGTGTCCAGTCCCACTTGGCCAATTAAAAAAAAAAAGATTCTATTTTAATTCTAATTCTAAATGAAGAGAGAGACCCATCTTCTGGTTTCTTTGCTTATTCGTGTTACAAGAAGCCTTGTTTGCTGATGGCACTTCATAAACAGCCTTTTTTTTAAAAAAAAAAAAAGTTTAAATACTCAGAATATTCAATGTTCAGGATATAGCAGCAAATTTGCAAGCCCAGTTATGAGCAAGATAAGCAGTGCTTTTAGAGCCAAGCAAAGAGGAGAACTTGGAAATTGTGAGAAACTGCACTGCATGATCAAGGCTTTATTTACTTGGATTTAAGCCCCACTAATTTAATAGAATTTATTCCAAGTACATATTTATAGGTTTGCAGCTGTAGCCAATCCCGGGGTCTGTTGGAAAATGCAAAGCGCTTATATTTTCAACGCCAGTTTCGCTGTCAAATATTTGCTATCCATTCAAGCTCAGTAGGATAAAACTATAGCCGTGCACACAAATAGAATGGTATTTAGAGAATGACAATATGTGCTGTATAAATATCACAGCATTGGGAATGTCCCAGCTAATGTGAACATATGATGTTTGCCAACCTTTAGCAAAAGGAACACACTAAGGTTTTTTTTTTCTTGCAGTGCAATTTGGGGGCTTGTCAGAGGTGTTTAAGCCCACACCTAGAGTGCTGCATCCAGTTTTGGTCACCACATTATAAAAAAGAGATGTTGAAACTCCAGAAAAAGTGCAGAGAAGAGCAAACAAGATGATTAGGGGACTGGAGACTAAAACATATGAAGAATGGTTACAAGAACTGGGCATGGCTAGTCTAGTGAAGAGAAGGACCAGGGGAGACATGATAGCAGTCTTCCAATATTTGAGGGGCTGTCACTGAGAGAAGGTGGCTGTCAACCTGTTTTCCAAAGCACCTGAAGGCCAGACAAGGAATAATGGATGGAAACTGAACAAGGAGAGATTCAACCTAGAAATGAGGAGGAACTTTCTGACAGTGAGAACAATCAACCAATGGAACAGAAGTTGCTTTCGGAAGTTGTGGGAGCTTCGTCACTGGAAGCTTTCAAGAAAAGATTGGACTGCCATTTGTCAGAAATGGTGTAGGGTCTCCTGCTTGAGCGGGGGGTTGGACTAGATGGCCTATAAGGTCCCTCCCAACTCTGTTAAATCTGTTAACCCAATTGATCGTTCCACCGTTCAATCAACAACTTGTATTTCCAGTAGTCGTTTGGTATAACTGAGTATGGCCATGGTGGCCGTTGCCAGGGGTGTGTGACAGGCAGCACCCGGCCTCCTGCACTCCCCTGGAAGCAAAAATGTGACACGGCGGGGTGTACACCGCCATCCCTGTGCCCTGTTTTTGGCCTACTAGGCATCCCTGCACCTACCTGGCAGCCAAAACGGGGCGTGTGGGAACTCCTGGAAGAAGCAGGGAGGAAAGGGGAGGGGCGGGGCCAGCCAGCAATTTAACAACCGGTTTACCCAAACCGGCCCGAACCGGTTGAATCCCACCACTGGATTCATTCTTAGGTAGCTGAGTAAAGCACTATAGCTAGAGATGGACTCAAATGCCTTTTTTAAAAAAAAAAATCCTGCCCTACATTTATGGGTTAAGAGACCAAGGTGGATAATTTCTACAAATTTCTTCAAAGCTAAACTCCCCGTTTGCAGGAAATTGTGATGCCACTGTTGTGAAAGGTCCGTGGCAGGTGTTTATACCTGATACACCATTTGAGGTTTAATATTAGCACAGGGAACAGGAGATTGCAAACTGCTGGAGATATATTGCAGTCTGAAAGACAGGGTATTCGCACACATACCCCAGTTACCTAGTCATTAAATCAACGCAAGAACCCTGCCTTCCACCCATGAGAAGTTTCTTCCTTTGAAATAAATTTTAAAAGCAAACTCTGTCTCCTTAAGCTGAAGGAGAAACCATGGAGTTCACTGAAATGGCTAAAAATGGACTCTTTTGATTAAAGAAAAGAATATACATGATTTCGTTTCCACATGGAGACCGCTTCTGAACTTTGTGCTTGAAGTGGAAAAGAATGAAAATTTGATTTTGGGTTTTTACCGACTAGACTGATAGATCCTTATAGAAATGGCTAGTTCATATTATTATGAAAAAAAAACAAAAAGATTGTGATTTGATGTTAATGCAGGGCTGAAATCCAGCAGGTTCTGACAGGTTCTGGAGAACCAATATCGGAAATTTTGAGTAGTTTGGAGAACCGGCAAATACCACCTCTTGCTGGCCCTAGAATGGGGTGGGAATGGGGATTTTGCAATATCCTTCCCCCTGGAGTGGGGCGGGAATGGAGATTTTGCAGGATTGGAAGTCCGGTTTTGCAACCGATTGGAAGTCCGGTTCCCCCACCATAGAGTCTCCTCCTAGCACGGTGTCCTTCTTCCTCTGCTGACTGGAAATCTGGTTTCCCCCACCATAGAGTCTCCTCCTTTGCGGCGTCCTCTTTCCTCTACCTGTCCTAACCAAAAGCCCTGTCAATTGTGGAGCTGACTGGCGACGGCGAGCCACAGCAAAGGGATGAAAGAGCCACATGTGGCTCCAGAGCCGTGGGTTGCTGACCCGTGATCTAGAGAAAAGATTGGACTTTTGTCATAAGTTGTATATATTATTTATAACATATACAGTTGTAAGTTGCGTATAAATAATCATATTATTTGGATCTCCTTGATCTGTCCTTGTTCCTGCCTCGGAAAACATTATATCAGATTCTTTTTAGGGCACATGGCAAGAATTGTAGTTAGGACCTTCTGTTTATTCTACACAGAATGGGACGATTTGCCAGAGGCAACTCGTCTCAGGACAATTAAACAAATACAAAAGTTATATTCATTTCAATGGAACCATGGCCAATAATAATAAAATAAAAAAGTCAAGGGCAGAAATACAAGATTACAATAAATTTGTTGAAAACATGGTCACCAATAATAAAAGGAACTGAATGAAAATATTAATACAGCATTGAATTGTCCTGCGGCGAGTTGACTTTAGCGAGTTGGCCATAATGCGTTGTCCTAGACCCCCAATAGCACTTAGACTTATATACTGCTTTACAGTGCTTTACAGCCCTCTCTAATTGGTTTTCAGAGTCAGCATCTTGCTCCCAACAATCTGGGTCCTCATTTCACTGACCTTGGAAGGAGGGAAGGCTGAGTCAATAGCAATAGCAATAGCAATAGCAATAGCAATAGCAATAGCATTTAAGACTTATAGTCGAGCCAGTCAGGATTGAACTGCTGGCACTCAGCAGCCTGCAATACTGCATTCTAACCACTGGGAGGGAGGGAGGGAGGGAAGGAAGGGCAAAAGCACTAGCACTTAGACTTATATACCTCTTCACAGTGCTTTTTTTTTTTTTACATAGATACTTTATTGAGTTTTATATACATACAAAAAAATCTCCTTTCTATTAACATCGGACATGCAGTGTTTATTCATATATACATAGAATATATCTGGTGTCACTTAAGCTATTTGTTGCTATTTATTTAACACACCTTATACTCCTGCTTTAATTCTATCATTCATCCATTTATCATTCTTCATAGTGCTTTTATAGCACCCTCTAAGAGGTTTACACAGTCGGCATATTGCCCCCAACAATCTTGGTCCTCATTTTGCCCACCTCAGAAGGATGGAAGGCCAAGTCAACCTTGAGTCTGGTGAGATTCGAACTGCCAAATTGCAGGCAGCCAGCAGTCAGCAGAAGTAGCCTGCAGTACTGCACTCTAACCACTGCGCCACCGTGGCTCAGTACATAACAAAGTAATATACAATATACAAAGTAATATTCTAACACGTGAAGATGAATTCGGACAAATTCCAGGAGACAAGGGAGGACAGGGGGCCTGGCGTGCTATGGACCACGAGGGTCATAAAGAGTCAGACACGACTTAAGTGACTGAACAACAAATTCTAACCCTGAATCACAATTCCTCTTTGATTGTGGAAGCCACGTAGGGTTGCGACCTAAGCCTAGGCAGCCTTGTTGAGATAACTCTCCATCTATTTGACCTGAAAACTTGTCCTTAAATAACCTCCTCTCTGCCAGGAGGGAGAGGAGAAGGAGAATCGAGTTCCCCTCTAAAATCAATATCTATTTGAACTAATATGCAGAATAGCTTGCCAAGAATGGAAAGCACTTCAAAAACTAGGGTTGAATGACAACATTCGATCCGTGATGGCTGATCTGCAAAACGATCTGCACCAGTGGTGAAATCCTCCTCGGATTGCCACCGGTTCTCTGTCCGTGCATGTGCGACATGCGCCAAAAGCACACTGCGCACAGGTGCATGCACAGTGTGTGCCAAACACATGCTTCGTGTGAAAAAAGAAGGCTTAACAAGGTAAGCAGAACAGCGAGGGTGGGGGAAACAGCTGTCCTGCTTTCTAGCGAATAGAAATCATGCGGCACAGCTGATTGTTGGAAGTACCAGCTCGAACAAACTGGTAGGGTTTTTTTTACTACCGGTTCACACGAACCGGTAGCTTTTATCACTACCGCTTCACCTGAACCAGTGCAAACCGGTAGCATTTCACCCCTGATCTGCACACACACACACACCAGGGGTGAAATCTACTTACCTTCCTTACTGGTTCAGAAGTGCACACGCCGCGCAGACCCTCTACGCATGCGCAAAACCTTCTGCACATGCGCAGAGGGTAAAAAACATATTACTTCCTGGTTAAAACCAGGAAGTAACAACACCCAGGCAGGTGGGCAGAGCCTTGCGCCACCATCGTTACCAGTTCTCTGAACCACCTGCCACAATAGCTACCGGATCGCCCGATCCGGTCCGAAGCGGGAGCATTTCACCCCTGACACACACACACACAAACACAAGAGAAATTCAGCACACACCCCTCAATCTGCTTAATAACACCCCACCTCCATCTCCAACCCCCTATGCTTCCTTTGATGACAGATGCAAAGGAAGAGGTACAGAAGAGGCTGTACTTCCTGAGAATGCTCAGGAAGATAAATCTATCTCAGCATCTACTCCTGTCCTACTATCGCAGCACCATTGAGAGTGTCCTGACATATGGCGTGCTTGCACGGTATGGGAGCAGCTCTGTAGCAGACAAAAATGCTCTACAGAGAGCCATTAAAACTGCCCAAAATATCATCGGACTCCAGCTACCAGCCCTGGACGACATCTTCAAATCTCGCTATTTGAGAAAGTTGCATAACATTCTCAGAGACTCTTCCCATCCTGCTTACAATCTTTTTGGACTGTTGCCTTCTGGCAGAAGATACAGAACAATTAAAACTCGGACCACACATTTTCTGAATAGTTTTTATCCCAGAGCTATAATTGCCACTCAACAATGAACTAAAGGGCCACCATCAGTGAGCTGTTGGATAGTATTACTTGGTCTGTTGTGTGGATGTTTGGATGGTTCAGGGGTGGGGAATTGTGGTGGGTGGGAGTGTGTTTGGGGATTATTATGTGTGTTGAACCTGGTCTTTGGGTGTTAAGTGAATTTCATTGTATGGGTATACTGTGCATATACGTACAATGACAATAAAGTTATTTATTTAAAGACAGGGAAACCATATTACGGAAAGCTAAGATAGAAAATTCAGAGCTGACCATGAGCCTCATGCAAATGGGGAGATTCCATTGCCAGAGGCAGCTCGGTGACCCAGCAGCTCCCACAAAGCCACAAAGGAAAAGGAAACGTCATTTTTTTTTAAAAAAGGGATTTGCCACATGCGTGGGCGATGCGATTAGTAAAGAATCCACCAAAATGCTTCATCAGCATTCCTGCATTTTTTTTTTTTTGCCTCTTTCCCACAAGCCTTTTTTTTTTTTGTGAACCAGCTTAAAATCTGCTAGCAGAATTATATGCTAAGGAAAAACTCTTCTGCTAAACCTATAATTATTCTGAGCAGAATCAAGCCAGCACAGTTAATGAGCTTACTGGCTGAATTAAGATTCGTTTTTGCCCTATTTGCATCTGTTTGGGGAAAAGATTGTAGGGGAGGGTCTCGCCTCGGAAATGGGAGGCGAGGAGGGGAAAGAGAAGAAAACACACACACACTAGGAAAGGTAGATATTTATGTGTGTGATACAAATAGTCCTCAATTTATGGCCACAATTGAGCCCAAAATTCTAGTTGCCAAGTGAGACATTTGTTAGGTGAGTTTTGCCCCACTTTATGATCTTTCTTGCCCCAGTCGTTAAGTGAATTACTGCAGTTGATAAGTTAGTAACCCAGTTGTTAAGTGAATCTGGCTTCCCCATTGATTTTGCTTGTCAGAAGGTTGCAAAAGCGGATCCCATGACTCCGGGACAGTAAAATCGTCATAAATATGAGTCAGTTGCCAAGCGTCTGAATTTTGACCTGCAATGCTACAATTTATTCTTCTCCAAGTGGACTCAGGGCGGTGCACAGCCAGAACTAAAACACATCCCAATACAAAATTTAAAATTTTTAAAAGAATTATATGACTTTGGCCCAAAATTTAAAACATTGAAAACTAAAACCCCTTTGACAATTTAAAAAGTTAAAAAGGCTAAAAAAAAAAAAAAAAGTGGGGGGGGGGGATTTCATGCCAGCCCTGCTTGATGGAAAAGAAAAGTTTTCAGGGCACGGCAAAAGACCCAGAGATCCGATATCCTTCGTATCTCCGGGGGCAAATCGTTCCAGAGGGCAGGAGCTGCCACAGAGAAGGCCCTCCCCCTGGGGGTCGCCAGCCGACATTGCCTGGTTGACGGCACCCTGAGGAGTCCCTCTCTGTGGGAGCGTACTGGTCGGTGGGAGGCTATCGGCGTCAGATAGCATCTATGGTCATAAGTGTGAAAAATGGCCATAAGTCACTTTTTTTCAGTGCCGTTGTAACTTTGAACGGTCACTAAACCGTTTGTAAATCAAGGACTATCTGTACTGTGTATATTGCAGATCCTTGACTTAACCATCTGAATGGTTTGGCTGAATCAAGTTACACGGTTTGTAAATGGCCTGTGGCTTGTCTTGAGGTGTAAACCCAACTGGTTGCAGTTGATGTGACAAAACTTAATTAAATGAACCAGAATGCGAAATGTTTTGAAAACTATCTAATAGCAAAAAGCATGTTTCCAGTCTATGCTTTTCAGAGGTCTATTATTCTCTTGGATGTTTCTGGAATAAAACCAAAGAAAGAAATTACATTTCTAAACGTCTGACCTCTGACTTCCAGAATCTTTTTTTAAAAAAATATGGACTGGCGGGGAGAATTCACCATCAACTGATGCTAACCTGATTTCCCCGTGCTAAAACTAGAAGTGAGGAAAAGCTTTTTTTGCATAGCTCCATCTTTGTTTAGAGCAAGGGTCTGCAACCTTAAACATTCAAAGAGCCATTTGGACCCGTTTCCCACAGAAAAGAAAACACTGGAAGCCACAAAACCTGAGCGGGCAGGGCCAACTCGATGTCACTCACTTCCACCAGTCACATGGCCTTCCTAGCCACGCCTACCCAGCCGATCATTAGGGCAGAGAACCAGTTGTTAAAAAACATTGGGAACCACAAAACCCTTTTGACATCTCTTTCTCTCTCCCTCCTTCCCTCCCTCCCTCCCCCCTCTCTCTGTATCTCTCTCTGCCCTGCCGCTTCTCCATCCCACGATGTCGCCCTTACCTTCTCAAGCCAGGCGAGGAGTGACTGAGAGGGGAGGGCAAGGGGCGGGGCCAGCAAGTGGTGGGATCACCCAACAGGGAGCCACAGCAGAGGGCCCAAAGAGCCACATGCGGCTCCCGAGCCACAGGTTGCTGACACCCGGTTTAGAGCATTTCGGTCAATGAAGTTTAGATCTAATTCTGAGTTATGATGGTTTAATGATCCCTGGAATAGCTGGATGAAGATCAATCAACCCCAGAATAGAGTTGGAAGGGACCTTGGAGGTCTTCTAGTCCAACCCCCTGCTCAAGCAAGAGAACCTATACCATTTCAGACAAGTGACTGTCCAGTCTCTTCTCTAATGATGAAGCACCCACAACTTCTGAAGGCAAGCTGTTCCACTGGTTAAATTGTTCTCATTGTTAGGAAGTTTCTCCTTAATTCTAGGTTGCTTCTCTCCTTGATTAGTTTCCATCCATTGTTTCCTGTCCTGCCCTCTGGTTCTATGGAAAATAAGTTGATCCCCTCCTCTTTGTGGCAGCCCCTCAAATAGCAATAGCAATAGCACTGTGAATGGTATGTAAGTCCAAGTGCTTTACTCTCTAAGCGGTTTACAGAGTCAGCCTATTGCACCCAACAATCTGGGTTCTCATTTTACCGACCTCAGTAGGATGGAAGGCTGAGTCAACCTTGAGCCGGTGAGGACTGAACCCCTGGCAGTCGGCAGAATTAGCCTGAAATACTACCTTCTAACCACTGCGCCACCACGCAAATACTGGAATACTGCTATCATGTCCCCTTTAGTCCTTCTTTTCTCTAGACTAGCCAAACTTAATGAAAAAGAGAAGCAAGGCACCCTGAACGGACAGAGCTGGGAAAGATGGCTGCCTGAAACTTTGCATTGCACACTAAAATTGTTCTGACACTCCAAGCAGCTTTTCTTGATGGACCTGTCATACAGATGTTTAGGACCATAAAGCCATTGGCTGGCTTCCTCCTTGCCCCTCTTTGGAGCTCTCTGTGGAGAGACATGAGGCTATCAAGCAGAACTGGGCATTTTATGCCCCCCCCCGAGGCTACACCCAGCTCATGTGAGGTCAATCCGAATTTAGAAATCAAATGTAAATATGCAATGCACAGTATTTTTGGAGAAGAACAACAAAGATGGTTACTGGACTGGAAGCTAAAACATAAAAAGAATGGTTGTGGGAATTGGGTATGTCTAGTTTGATGAAAATAAGGGCTAGGGTTGACATCCTAGCAAAGTTCCAATATCTAAGAGGTTGCCACAGAGAAGAGAAGAGGTCAACCTATTGTCCAAAACACCAGAAGACAGGACAAGAAGCAACGGATGGGAACTAATCAAGGAGCGAACCAACCTAGAACCAAGGAGAAATTTCCTGACAGTGAGAACAATTAATCAGAAGTACGACTTGCCTCCAGAAATTGTAGGTGCTCCAATACTGGAAGTTTTTAAGAAGAGAGGGGACAACTATTTGTTTGAAATGGTATAGGAGTTTCCTGCTTGAGCAGGTGGTTGGACTAGGAGAGAGAGAGAGACAGACAGACAGACAGACAGGCAGAGAGACAGAGAGACACAGAGAGAGATAGAGAGAAGCGATTCAGATCCTGACAGCTGGTCTACAACAAGGACCAAGATGACATAGTGAATTTTAGATGGACAAATGGTATCTCCATCCATTGTAGACATAGGTAAAGGTAAAGGTTCCCCTCACACATATGTGCTAGTCGTTCCCGACTCTAGGGGGTGATGCTCATCTCCATTTCAAAGCCGAAGAGCCAGTGCTATCCGAAGACGTCTCCGTGGTCATGTGGCCGGCATGACTCAATGCCGAAGGCGCACAGAATGCTGTTACCTTCCCACCAAAGGTGGTCCCTATTTTTCTACTTGCATTTTTTACTTGCTTTTGAACTGCTAGGTTGGCAGAAGCTGGGACAAGGAACGGGAGTTCACCCCATTATGTGGCACTAAGAATGTAGAGGATTGTAGACATAGGGAACCCCTATTTTCCACAGAAAGAGAAATGAATACATTATAAATTTCTTTTCAGGGTTGTAGAAGATGAGGTTCAAGTCAAATCCCGTCAATCCAAAACCAGGAAAACCGAAACTGTCTTGCGCAGTTCCTTCTCTGGTTAAAGAAACATTAATTCCTTTGCAGGAGCTTGGAACAACAGATCACCAACAGTGTTTCTCCTAGGTCACGATCCCACAAGACGTGGCAGAAGAGAGCAAACAATGAACAAGCTGGGCTGTATTAACGCTGAGTAAAGGTCCTTCACAAGGTCAATGCACCAAGGAAATAGGAAAGTCCCTAACGCACATGGTGAGTAGCACGTCTGATTACAGAAACTCATTTACTATCTCTAAGATGGGAGCTGCGGATGATAACCGAGAGGAGGAACAGGGGAGAAAACGCTTTGTTACTATCTGGTGATTTATTTTCAACTCGACAAGGCTCCTTTTTAATATGTAAATTGGCTGAACAATGACACTGTCTAGATCGGAGAGAGATGAATCCCAGGCATTGAGACTGCAGCTGGAAATGTCTTCTGACTTTCAAGTGCCACCTCAGCCCTCTTAAAGTAAATACATCTATTTCATAAATTGGGGGGGGAGAGGAGTTTGTACAGGTGTATAATTAGCTGGGCTGCCTTTTCTGACTCTCCCTCCTTTCCTCCCTCCTTTCCTCCCTCCTGGATTGTCTTTCTGTCTATCTATCATCCCTCTCTCTGTCTCTCTCTCTCTCTGTGTGTGTGTGTCTTTGTCTCTGTCTCTCTCTCTGTATCTATCTTTCTCTCTCTGTCTCTGTCTCTGTCTCTCTCTGCCTGTCTCTCTCTCTGTCTCTCTCTGTCTGTCTCTGTCTCTCTCTCTGTCTCTTTGTCTCTCTCTGTCTCTCTCTCTCTCTCTGTCTCTCTCTGTCTGCCTGTCTGTCTCTCTGTCTGTCTCTCTCTCTCTCTCTCTGCCTGTCTCTCTCTGTCTGCCTGTCTCTGTGTGGTGTGTGTGTGTGTCTCTCTCTGTCTCTGTCTGTCTGTCTGTCTCTGTGTCTGTCTCTCTCTCTCACACACACACAGCCTTGCACCAAGCCACTATAGACGAAATGATTATCTAAATCAGGGGTGTCAAACACAAGGTCTGTGGGCCAGATTTGGCCTGCGGGGTGCTTAGATCAGGCTTGTGGGGCCACCCTGGAAACATCAAGGGACTGACCTGTGGTGCCTCTGCCAGTGAAAATGGAGCTCAGGAGGGCTGTGTGTGGCCTGTTTTCACTGGCAGAGGGTTGCAGGAGGCCGTCGCAGCCGGAAACAGAGCTTGGGAGCCCATTTTCCCTGGCAGAGTGCTCAGGCCACCACAGGCACCCCCAACATGAGTGATGTCAAACTGGCCATACTCACCCCGGCCCCTGAGGTCAAACCCAACCCTAATGTGGCCCTCAATGAAATTGAGTTTGACACCCCTGATCTAAATCAAATGTTTGCCACCCTAAATGTCTACGGAGATTCTCAGTCATCAAAGCAGGGGTGGGCTGCTGGGGGTTCGCAGGGGTTTGGGAGAACCTCTAGCTAAGATTCTGTGCAGTTCAGAGAACCCCCAAATCCCACTCCTGGCTGGTCCTGCCCATCCCACCCTTCCCAGGAGTCTCCATGTGGCCCATTTTGGATGCACGTAAGTGCAGGGTGCGTGTGGGGGTTTGGTAAGGGCAAAAAGCGGGCCCACCAGAAGTTTGGGAAGGCTGGAAACAGGCCTGTTTCCAGCCTCCAGAGGGCCTCTGGAGCCTGGGGAGGCCGTTTTCACCCTCCTGGAGGCTCGAGCAATGCCTCCGGAACCTGGGGAGGGCAAAAACGCCTCCCCGCCATAGTGGAGGAGGCTGACTAGGCCACAACCACCCAGCAACTGGGCAGACAACCCCTTGCTAAAATTTTTGAAGCCCACCCCTCCATCCAAGTCATGGTTGCTTTTTTTTTTTCAAAAGACAACTGGATTTTGTTTGTCCTTGAAAATATTTCACTTCTCATCCAAGAAGATCCGAAGAAGCTTCTTGGATGAGAAGCGAAATGTCTTCAAGGAAAAACAAAACCCAGTTGCATTTTGAAAAAAAACCCTTTGGGTGTGCCACCCTGGTCACTGCAATCAAGAGAAAGAGAGAGAGAGAGAGAGAGAGAGAGAGAGAGATACACAGAGAGAAAGAGATACAGAGAGCGAGAGAGAGACAGAGACAGAGACAGAGAGACAGAGACAGAGACAGAGACAGAGGGAGAAAGAGAGAGAGAGAGAGAGAGACAGAGAGAGAGAGACAGAGAGAGACAGAGAGAGAGAAGTTCCCTGAGGATGGGCTCCAGCACAAGCTTGAAAACTTGGAAGAATAAAACTCTGGCCCTGGTGATCGATTCAGCCTGGATCCTGCACTATAACTTTTGTGGGGTCAACAAATCTTGCAAACAGTCACTGAGTTTCTTTTCCAAAAGCCCAAACCTCCTTCCCATAGATTTATCCTATTTTTACCAACAGAAGTGGCAAAGTTCAATTTCTGGAATAAACTAACCCCTAACCCCTCATTAAAGGGATGCAGTGGCTCAGTGGCTAAGACGCTGAGCTTCTCAATCGAAAGATCGGCAGCTCAGCGGTTCGAATCCCTAGTGCCGCGTAACGGGGTGAGCTCCCGTTACTTGTCCCAGCTTCTGCTAATCTAGCAGTTTGTCAGCACGTAAAAAATGCAAGTAGAAAAACAGGGACCACCTTTGGTGGGAAGGTAACAGTGTTACGTGTGCCTTTGGCGTTGAGTCATGCCGGCCATGGCTTAGGGCCGGGGTATCAACAAGACCGCCTTCTGCTGCCAATAGCATCCCACTGGTCAGTTCACTCGCACAGAGAGGGCCTCCTCAGGGTGCCGTCGGCCAGACAATGTCGGCTGGCGACCCCCAGGGGGAGAGCCTTCTCTGTGGCGGCACCTGCCCTCTGGAACGACCTACCCCCAGAGATACGCATGATACCAGACCTCCGGATTTTTCATCGGGCCCTGAAAACACATCTATTTCATCTAGTCGGGCTGGCTTGATCCCATCCTTTCGGTTTTAATTTGTAATTGGTTTTAACTGGGTTGTTTTAAATTGATGGCCAAAATTATCTAATGTCTTTTAAACTGCTTTTAAATTTTATATGTTATGTTTTACCGTGGCTGTTCACCGCCCTGAGTCCTCTGGAGAAGGGCGGTATACAAATAAAATAAAATAAATAAATTAAATAAATCTTAACCCCTCCTTGAACCAGATAATTCAGGAAATGGCTGGTTGGAGAGTTGTGGAACAGGAGGGGACTCAAGTTTCCCGCTCCCCCTTTATTTTCTGCTTCCAGAAATCTTTCTGACACCAACTCCTATAAATAGGCTTTAAGTTTTCCTGCCACATTGGCAAGAAAGCACCAAAAAATCTGCAGCGCATGCCTGAAGGAAGGCTTAGCCTCATTTTTAAAAGCAGAAAAGTGAATGCGTCTCCTTAAGTCCCTCAGAAAAGGAAAAACCGAGTTCTGTTTTGTATCACTATGTACTCTCCACAGGGCTGGTACCCCCAGAAGGGAAAAGTTGTACCTGAAATAAACTGTTACTCAAAAAAAAAAAGTTATTATTCTTGCTTTTAAAATATTATTCAGTTTGGTCTATTGGTTAAGGCACCAGGCTAGAAAGCAAGAGATCCTGAGTTCAAGCCCTGCCCTAGCCATGCAAGTCAGTTGGATGACCATGGGCCTATCATTCTATCTCAGCCCAACTCACCTCACAAGGTTGTTGTGAGGAAAATAGGAGAAGGAAGGTGTGTTGGTTACATTCTCCACCTTGAGTTATTTGTGAAAATAATAGAAGTGAGATATGAATGAATGAATGGATGAATGGATGGATAGATGGATGAACAAACAAATAAACAAATAAATACATTTATTTTTCAGACACACTAGTGGTAAGGAACGATCTCCCTTCCCTGGACATCTTGAAGCCATTAGGTCTATGGTCTGAAACAATCTACCTTCCCACCTCACAGGATTGTTGTTGTGGGGAAAATAGGAGGAAGATGATGGGTTGGATACATTTGTTACCTTGAGTTATTTGTGAAAATAATAAAAGTGGGATACAAATGAACGAATGAACAAACAAACAAACAATTTCTTTTTCACACACCCTAGTGGTTAGGAATGATCTCCCTTCTCTGGAAATCTTTTTATTATTATTATTATTATTAAATTTTTATTATAAACTAAAAACAAAAGACAAAAAGAAGACAATAACAAAACAAAACCACATACATACATTTGAGGTTGATTCAACCCCCATATACATACAGTTCCTAAGTAACGTTACATATCATCATACTATAGCTTCAATTAAATTTAACACATTTCATCTTGCACTTATTAGTCTCCTTGTATCTAATATTATATTTAGCTTACTATTTTCAAATCTGTGCTATATGCTTTCCTAACATCTACCACATATCATTTTTACTTCTATCCATTTATACCATTTATACCAGCTTTGATTAAATATTGATTCATGTCTATCTTTAAGAATATATGTTAGTCTATCACATTCTGCAGACCACAAAGTTTTGTTAATAATCATCTGGTCCGATGGTACATCTTTTTCTTTCCACAATTGCGCATATGCAATTCTAGCTGCAGTGGTAATATGAATAAAAAGGTACCAGTCTATTTTCCTTACGCCCCCGGGTTTATTCCTAATAGGTAGACCTCTGGTCTCAGTTGAAAGCTAACTCCTGTAATCTCCATGAGCCAGTCCTTTATTTTACTCCAGTAGTTTTGAGCTTGTACACATGTCCACCATTGGTGGTAAAATGTACCCCTGGCTGATCCACATTTTCAACATTCTGCTGGAGTTCCAGGAAACATCTTTGAGATTCTTGCTGGCGGTATATGCCATCTATATAACATTTTAAATATATTTTCTTTGAAAGACCCTGCCATCGTCATTTTTGCATTTCTATTCCATCTTTGTTGCCATTTTTCGCCTTCTCTGGAAATCTTGAAGCTATTAGGTCTATGATCTGAATCAATCTACCTTCTCAATTTCAAGAAGGGGATAACCCATTATTGGACTTAAGGTTGCAATGAGGCTATTGAAGAGGGAAACTGCTTCACAAGATGAGAAGGTCTAGGTCACAATGCTTGCATCTCAGGTTACCATGACACAGACTGAGAGGAGGGGGGAAGCAGGGTCAAAGGTGAGCTGTAACTTATGTGGTGCAGCAGAGTTGACTTCACTTGAGTAGATGCCGATGTGTTGCTCTTAATAAATAACTGGATTTCTTTTGAAACTTGGCTCAAGACTCATAAATTAATTAGGGCATCGTCCGGAACCTGGCAGACTGCTTGGGCCACCACAGGCACTCCCAACACGAGTGACATTGAGCTGGCCACGGCCACCTTGGTCATGCCCACCCTGCCCCCCAAGATCAAACACAACCCTGATGCAGCCCTCATTGAATTTGAGTTTGACACTCCTGGTCTAGATCTTAAGTTAAGCCTTGATAGTACAGCGGTCTACGCACCCTGTTATTAACACAGCTGCCTGCAATTTCTGCTGGTTCAAATCTCTCCAAGGCTCAAGGTTGACTCAGCCTTCCATCCTTTCTAAGGTAGGTAAAATGAGGACCCAGTTTGTGGGGGCAATAAGCTGACTTTGTATAAAATATACAAAAGTATGAAGGCTATTGCTTAACACACTGTAAGCTGCCCTGAGTCTCCGGAGAAGGGCGGCATATAAATCAAATTAAAAAACAATAATAAAAAATAAAAAAATAAAAAAAAGTTCTCCTAGACAAAAAAACCAGGAGTCTGGTGATCCAGATATGATGAGATGCCAGGTCAAAGTTTCAAGAGCTTATTTTTACTATGGTTTTAATTCTTCCGACAGCATTTACAGAACTATACAGATTTTGCTGAAAGAGCAATGTGTTCTTATAGTAACATTCTCTAAAAATAAATCTGTTTACCAGCTCAGCCTAATCTGCATTGACTGTTACAAATTGCTTTTGTGCTATTTTCAAAGCACCAAGTGTTTACTTGGAGCTTTCTTAAAAAGGTGGATAAACATAGAAATAAACCGGTTTTCAATTAAGAACAGAATTAAGGTTACTGGAATTACAATTTTCACAATACTAGGGCACATCGTGAGAATTTGAGGAGCTATAGACCTTCTTTAACTGGAAGCCATGAGATGGAGAAGGATGGACTAAACCAGTGATGGCTAACCTTTTTCTCATCATGTGCCAAAAGTGCGCACGTGCCAGCACCCATAATGCAATGCGCGACCCGCCTCCCCCCTGCACGTATGCTCGTGCCCATGCATGCCATAGGTTCACCATCACGGGACTAAACAACTAGAAACGGATTGCATTTAAACATTCTTGTCTTTTATTTATTTGTATCCCACTATTATTATTGTCACAAACAATTTAAGGTGGGGCACATATCCAAGTCACCTTCCTCCTCCTATTTTCCCCACAACAACCCTGTGAGGTGATTTGGACTGAGAGAAAGAACGACTGGCTTAAAGTCACCCAATTGGCTTTCATGGCTAAGGTGGGATTTGAACAATTAATCAGTGGAATGCCTTGCCTCCAGAAGTTGTGAGTGCTCCAACACTGGAGGTTTTTAAGAAGAAATTGGATCTCCACTTGTCTGAAAAGGTATAGAATCTCCTGCTTGAGCAGGGGGTTGGACTAGAAGACCTCCAAGGTCCCTTTGATCTCTGTTCTTCTGAACTCATGGTCTTCTGTTTTCTAAACGGATGATTATTAACCACTAGACCAGGGTCTGCAATCTTAAACACTCAAAGAGCCATTTGGACCCATTTCCCAAAGAAAAGAAAACACCGGGAACCACAAAACCCTTCCCGTGCCTGACTATTTCTTGAGCGGCCAAAAAACTAGCATATGTAGTTGAATTAAACGTTCTGTTTTCTTCTGAAGCTTTTCTTTTCTTGGATTTATCCATGGTTGGCCTACCGGGGGTTGAAAAGCACAATAAATTGCGTGCCAGCGGGTGTCGCACATTGGCAGTTGTGATGCATATTTTGAGTGATAGGGAGCCGCAGCAGAAAGAGCCACATGTGGCTACAGAACCACAGGTTGCTGACTCCTGCACTACACCAAGTGGCTCTCTGGTCTTATGTCAATATTTTGTATCATCTTTTGAATGTGACCCAGTAGAATAAAAGTTGGTTGGATAAACAACAATGAGCAAGATTCACATGATAAATCAGAAACCACCGTTTGCAATTCACAAGGGTTAAACTCACACAAAATACTAAGCCAAAGTTAAACAACCATCACATTTGCTTTGCACAATATATGGATCAGATTACTCTGCAGCTGCAGTAAATATTTTTACACTTCCAATCTATGTTGCTACTAAAACTCCCCATCAAAGCACATCCAAAACCTGCTGCAGCTTTTTAATGACAAACACACACACATATATATTCCCATCATGTTTTGTGGTTCATCTTTCTTGGTATCTCCTGGCAATTCTACCACCTTCTCTAAAGAAGCAGTGATATTGAAAATGAAATTAAAACACCACTAGGATTTACACCATTATTGGAAATCTTTTCTTATACCAGGTATTCCTTTGGATGTATTTCTGGCTGAGTCGAATAAGATTTGGAGCTGAAAACAGAGCTAGGAATTCCCAGTTTCTTACTGGGTATCTTTTTAACCCCATAAGCATCTTCTAAACACAAAACTAAAAATGTATTGATCCTTCTAAAATCATTGTGTTTCCTAGCTGGATGCTTCCTCTTAATGTTCAATAAAAAAGGCTTCCTAAATTTCTATAAGAGTAGAGTAGAGTAGAGTAGAGTAGAGTAGAGTAGAGTAGAGTAGAGTAGAGTAGAGTAGAGTAGAGTAGAGTAGAATAGAATAGAATAGAATAGAATAGAATAGAATAGAATAGAATAGAATAGAATAGAATAGAATTATTTATTGGCCAAGTGTGATTGGACACACAAAGAATTAGTCTTTGGTGCATATGCTCTCAGTGTACATAAAGAAAAAATAAAATATATTCATCAAGAATCATAAGCTATAATACTTAGTGATAATTATAGGATACTAGTAAGCAATCAAATCATTCTAGGAAACAATAAAAACAATGTAAGTTGTAAAGATACAAGCAACATGGATATAGCCCTAAATGGGAAGAGATAGGTATTAGTAAGGATGAGAAGAAGAATAGTAATAGTCTTAGTAGTTAATTTAACAGTGTTGTGGGAAATTAGTTGTTTAGCAGAGTGATGGCATTCGGGAAGAAACGGTCCTTGTGTCTAGTTGTTTTGGTGTGCAGTGTTCTATAGCATCGTTTTGAGGGTAGGGGTGTCTCTGAGTTTTCTTGACTCTTGGCCAGGACAGAAGGACTTTTTGCTTATGTTGTTTCCTCTGACACATCTCCCCATCATTCTGAACCCCCTTGTCTACACACATTTTCCAGGCTGAAGATCCTCATGTAATTCTTTGAGACTTAATTGAAGGATAGACCCCCAAGGTGGTTATATTTATCTAGGGAGAAGATTGGTACTGAACAATTACCAATTGTTCTTGGTCATCTTATCATTCATTCAGTATAAAAACTCCACGTTTTGTTCATGAGAATTTCATCTGCATTCTCTCTTCGGCTGAAATAAATGTTAAAGCCAAGTCCCTATCACCAAATTGAATGAGACCCATAGAACAAATGTAGGAGAAATTTTCAGCATGGCGCTAATTAAATTATGGAAAATAAAAATCAACGGAGCGACGAATGTTTCTGATGACGGCGGAAGACAGAATAAAAACAACTCTTTCAAATCCAAATTAAATTCAATTTTTATGAAAACAAACACAAGTCTTATTTTTCTGATGAAGGGAAAAAATATTTCATTCTTCTGGTTTTGTTTTTTATCAATGCATTTCTTTCCAGGTATATCAGGTGCAGCCCAGTGGTGGGTTGCCCCCGGTTCGGACCGGCTCTTGCGAACCGGAAATAAAACTGGGCGGATGCTCCGCCCACTGACCTTGACGTCATCAGGAAGCGGTCCTGCTACGAACTGGTAGTAAAGGTAAGTAGAACCCACCCCTATCCTTAGCCTAGGTGAGACGAGTAATCTTTCATATACAAAAATAAAAAAAGGAAGTTTTTTCTCAAAATGGGAACCAGTTATAGGTTTTTGTTTGGATGGGCAAATTTAATTTGTACATCTTCCAATATCTTTTATGGAAGTGAGAAGAATAGCCTTCCTGCTTTTTTTTTCAAGCAGTCTAATGCTTTGGACCAGTCAAACAACATGCAGCCATTGGTTTTATACTACCATATGTGTGCACATGCACTGAAAAGAGAACATTAAAACAACAACAACCAGCAATCAGTGTTTCAAGCAAGTTCATTCCACTTTTGAAAGGGACACCCTTGATTTGAGCCCAATTCTTAGACATTATCCAGTTTTTTTGGCAATTCTGTAAAAGCAGTTGGCTATCTCCATTTTGTCTTAAAAATTGGACTATATCTGTCCTTCCTTCCTTCCTTCCTTCCTTCCTTCCTTCCTTCCTTCCTTCCTTCCTTCCTTCGTCAGACCTGGAACCCTGACATCCTATCTATCTATCTATCTATCTATCTATCTATCTATCTATCTATCTATCTATCTTTCCTTCCTTCCTTCCTTCCTTCCTTCCTTCCTTCCTTCCTTCCTTCCTTCCTTTCCTTCCTGACTTCCTGACTTCCTATGTCAGACCTGGAACCCTGACATCCTATCTATGTATCTACCTACCTACCTACCTACCTACCTACCTACCTACCTACCTACCCTTCCTTCCTTCCTTCCTTCCTTCCTTCCTTCCTTCCTTCCTTCCTTCCTTCCTTCCTATGTCAGACTTGGAACCCTGACATTCTATCTATCTATCTATCTATCTATCTATCTATCTATCTATCTATCTATCATCCATCCATCCATCCATCCATCCTATGACAGACCTGGAACCCTGGCATCCTATCTATCTATATCTATCTATCTATCTATCTATCTATCTATCTATCTATCTATCTATCTATCTATCTATCTATCTATCTATCTACCCATCCCTCCCTCCTTCTCTCCCTCCCGTGGTGGTATTCACTTTCCTTCACTACCGGTTTGCAAATGTGAGTACGCTCGTGCACATGCTTGCTTTGCGCATGTGCACCACCTCTGTGCATGCGTAGAGACTTCTGGGCATGTGCAGAGACTTCTGGGCATGCACAGAGCATCAAAAACGGGACGTTATGATGTTCAGGTGGGTGGGTGGAGCCTCCCACAGCTGCCGCTACCAGTTCGCCAGAACCGGATACAACCGGTTGAATTGCACCACTGCATCCCTCCCTCCCTCCCTCCCTCCCTCCATCTATCTATGCATATATGTATGTATATGCAGTTAGACATCAGAGATTTGTATATATATATTATTCTCATAAATTGCATTTATCTTCCTCACAAATTTTTCAAATTTATGCCACATAATATGGACTAGTCACAAAGCTCCTCTTTAGTTTGGAGATTTCCCAGCTGTTTTGTACACAACTTGCAAAAATAAATACTGTTTTCACAAACTTTTGACAGCTTAGGTCTGCACTGGCTTCTTCTACATTGCTGAATTATCAGTTCCAAAAAATTTCAAGCATCAAGGCTAAAAATGAAGGATGTTGGAAATGGTCCATTCGAACATCTCAAGGACTTTGCGTTGTTGTTTGTTTTTGCTGGATCAGCAAATAGTTGTAAAAAGAAATCCACAAGTTTCTTTTGCAGTCCTATGAGGGAGTCATTTTAGGCCCCAGCTGACATAATTTGGAAATGTTAGTAAAGATAAAGGTAAAGGTTCCCATCGCACATATGTGCTAGTCGTTCCCGACTCTAGGGGGTGGTGCTCATCTCTGTTTCAAAGCCGAAGAGCCAGCACTGTCCGAAGACGTCTCCATGGTCATGTGGCTGGCATGACTCAACGCCAAAGGCTCACGGAACGCTGTTACCTTCCCACCAAAGGTGGTCCCTATTTTTCTACTTGCATTTTTTACATGCTTTCGAACTGCTAGGTTGGCAGAAGCTGGGACAAGTAACGGGAGCTCACCCCGTTACGCAGCGCTAGGGATTCGAACCGCTGAACTGCCGACCTTTCGATCGACAACCTCAGCGTCTTAGCCACTGAGCCCCTAAATCAGAAATCCATAAGTGGAAAACATTGTGTTGGGTGGTTAAGATGTTGCACTAGAACCAAGAAGAAGGCCATCCAACTTTATTTCCAGTTTGAGAATTCATGACATATTATATCTTCACAGGGTGAGGGAGGGGTTGCTTCGTGGATCAAGACAAACATGCTTATCTTTTGATGTCTGGCAAATTCCCTAAAAACTCAAGAATGGTTTTCAAGGTTCCTGAAGTAGCATATACAAACATGTGGCAACAGCGTTCATGGTCCAGAATGCGCGAGCCCTTAAGGCAATTCTTATTAGCTTTAAGGAGTGTTACCATTCTCATTTTTTTTTAAAAAAAAATGTTTGTTTTGCTATGTTTTCATAGCTATTAGCTAATGATCCCCAACCCCATATGTCTGCACCAGCTGTCAGAGGCTGCCTCAAGTTTGGCAGATTTTCTCCTTCCCATAGGCACCATTTTATAGGAGGCTCACTAACGCCTGCCAAGAATGGTCCTCATCATCAAATTGATTCCCAATCGATCGATCGATCGATCAATCAGACGAATTCAAGGCAGACTTGGGGAGAGGTGAGAGTGAGGAAGTCACTCCATTCCCTCAAGGAATGTCAG
Organism: Pantherophis guttatus; assembly: GCF_059756535.1. NCBI lineage: Eukaryota > Metazoa > Chordata > Lepidosauria > Squamata > Colubridae > Pantherophis > Pantherophis guttatus. Next base: position 11,896,375 of record NC_142074.1, on the reverse strand, counting down.
AAATCATCACACATACTCCTAGCTTGAAGCAGTCCTGCTTTCTTTACTCTCCCATGAACGTATTTGGAAGTTTTTTTAAAAAAAGTAGGGGAAAAAACAATAGAAGCTCTATGAATCAACAGGATTCGGGAAAATAGAATAGGAATAGGAATAGGAATAGGAATAGGAATAGGAATAGGAATAGGAATAGGAATAGGAATAGGAATAGGAATAGGAATAGGAATAGGAATAGAATATTATGGGTATATGTTTGTTTTAATATAGCTGTACACCGTCCTGAGTCCTTTGGGAGAAGGGCGCTATAAAAATTTAAATAAATAAATAAATAAATAAACAAACAAACAAACAAACAAACAAACAAACAAACAAACAAACATGATAGATTACAAACACAAGCCTTTGGTAGTTTGAACAACGCATTTGAATTCGGTGTCAACAATGCTTCTGAAGCCCATGATAATTATAACACTTCTGGATGGCGTCAAGTTGGGGATACTCCTCTGAGGATTAATTCACAATTGGTTCTATTATGCGTGCTTCCACTAGGCCCGTGATGGCGAACCTATGGCACGTGTGCCACAGGTGGCACGCAGAGCCATATTGGTGGGCTTGTGAGCTCAGCTCCAGCTGATTTTTCAGGCCTTCTGGGCCCACCGGAAGTAGGGAAACAGGCTGTTTCCTGCCTCTGGAGGACCTGGGGGGAGGCCCATTTTTCGATCTCCCCAGGCTCCTAGAGAGGCTCTGGAGCCTGGGGAAAACAAAAAACAGGCCTTCTGGTCCCACCAGAAGTCAGCAAATGGTCCGTTTCCAGCCTCCGGAAAGCCTCCAGGTGGGTGGGGAAGGCCATTTTCGCCGTCCCCAGGCTCCTAGAGAGGCTCTGGAGCCCGAGGAGAGCAAAAAACAGGCCTACCGGGCCCACCATTCCATCGCATGCCAAAAGCGGGGGAAGCACAAGGAGGGTTGCATGCATGGGAGGTGGGGCACATAGAATTATGGTTGTGGACACACGCAATCCCCCCCATACGCTCCCCCAGTTTTTGGCATGCGATGGCAAAAAGGTTCGCCATCACTGCACTAGGTAATAATGCAAAAGTTCACAGTCTTTAAACTTTACTGTATGGAGAATTTTCAAGTCCTGTTTTATGCCCGCTTCATATGGAATCCCATTTTCTTCCTGGATGCACTCCAAAGGTTGTGATGCTTGACAAAGCTCGGAATTAAAACTGTGCATTTCCTTTTGTCGTGATCGGGGAGAGACGACAACAGATCCTTCACAATCTGCCAGACTCTCAGGCCCACCTGTCTTGAATTATCTAAAAGATCTTTTAATTAAAAAATGAGAAGTTGGCATGTCCAGAGCAAACATGAAACTATAGCATCATACAGAAGGCACGGAACTCTCTTGGCCCCACCATCAACTCTCACAGGTATTCGTGGAAAATATCAAGCAGAAATAGGGAAAACAAGCAGAAGACTGGCAGAATTCATCCATGAACACCAACTAGTGGTCAGAAGACATGATGAAAAACTCACAACTTAATTTCACAACATACAGACAGATTTAACCATAGTTTCAGTTGGGAAAATGTGACCATCCCAGACTAAGCCAAGTCCAAAAATGCCAGGGAATTTCTAGAAGCTTGGCACTCTGACAAATTAGCCATCAACAGACACATGGTAAGGTCACACCAGACACATGGTAAGGCCACACTTGGAACACTGCATCCACGATGTAAAAAAGATGTGGACACTCTAGAAAGAGTGCAGAGAAGAGCAACAAAGAGGATTAGGGGACTGGAGGCTAAAACATATGAAGAACGGTTGCAGGAATTGGTGTTGTGACCCCACCCTCTGAGCCTATCTCATCGGAGGAAGAAGGCTCCGAACATGAGGGAGAGGAGTCAGCCAGGCCTCCCTCTCCAGGCCCCTCCCCTCTGGCACTGTCTCAGGTGCCGGCCGAGGGAGAGGAGATTAGCCAGGAGCCAGGTGTCTCGGATGAGAGCGAGGAAGGAGAGCCGTCGTTCCTGGATGCACGCCAACGAAGGCGTGATAAACGGTTGCAGCAGTTAAGGAGGCGTGCTAGGGATTAGAACTGAGTCACTGGACCACACCCCAGAGACTATACAAGAGAGGGTGGTGACTGGTAAAACTCTGTGACGAACAAAAACTAACTCTGGCTAGTCACTTGAACAATGTCTGAAGCTGCCGAAGGGATATTGTTTTGCTGGACTATTTACAATGCGTATGTAATTTTATGTTATCTGTTGCAGTAAAGCTCTTGGCAGACGGTGCTTATATTGTTGCCAAGTTTGAGATAACAACCTGTGTGCGTGCCAAGTACTTTCTTAACCCTCGGCTGGCTGTGTTTGTGTGTGTGTGTAGACGGGGACAGATCAATTGGGTATACCAGCAACAAGTTTACAGTCATACAGTCATAAGTGGAAGGAGAAGGGTGAGAGGAACAATGAGAAGATTAATAGTAATGCAGACTTAGTGAATAGTTTGACAGTGTTGAGGGAATTATTTGTTTAGCAGAGTGATGGCGTTCGGGGAAAAAACTGTTCTCGTGTCTAGTTGTTCTTGATAAGAGTGATGGATCTAACCCAATAACTCACGGGGCACAGGTATATCTTCTTTTAATTCTTTATTGTAGGCCTGGACTGTTCCCAGGTCCATTCAGCTGATAGTCACTGACTATTGCCTATCTCTTGCAGGTATGCATCTGGAACTGCTGGTTCTCCACGTGGTGGGAGCTCTTATACACAGGGGGAGGAGCCAGAAGGTAAGGTGTGGTTATGGAGATGATGGGATGTGTGGTCAGTTAACCCTTGCAGAGCTGTGGGCTTATAATTGTGAGATTGTTAGACATTTACCCTCACAGTTCTGGTGTGCAGTATTCTGCACTTTCCCTACCTGTTCACAAATATGAGCGTGCGTGTCCATGCATGTGCCAGCTTCAAAAACATGCCTAAATAGGATGGCGTAGAGCCAGGGTGGGTGGGGATTTCCACTATCGGTGTGGGCAAAGTGGCCCAAACAGGCTGAAATCCACCTCTGGAGCTCACCCTGTTGCGCAGTGCTCAGGTGTCAAATCTGGGCTGGCACCTTTCCAGCTGACAAGCTCAGTGTCTTTAACTCCTGAGCCATTGCGCCCACCTTACATGCTACATGCTGGAAGTTATTTTGTGAGTGCACAATTCCCTATCGTTTGTGATGGCATCTACCACATGCTATCAATATTCCGAAAGAACTTGGAAACCAAACAAGGTAATCAGACAATGTTCCCAAACAGGAGAACAGTGCTCATAATTAGAATTAAACTTCGAGGTGAGTTGGAGAACTTTAAAGGGGAGGTGGTTTTTCAGATTAATCATGTGAATGCCTCACCCAACAATTGGATTGTCTCTTCCTTCACCTAAAGAAACATCCACAAAGCATGCTCCAAGCACAACCTATCGTATTTTTCGGAGTATAAGACGCACCGGAGTGTAAGACGCACCTACCTTTTTTGTGAGGAAAAAAAGAAAAAGAAATCTCCCTCTGCCTCTGAGCAATTTTGCCTCATTGCAGCAAACAGCAAACAGCCTGCTTTACTTTCAGTTTCGTTTTCAGCATAGCTTGATTAGCACAAGGGGGAAAAAAATCTGCTCCAACAATTTACCTCTTTGCAGCAGAGGCCCGCGCAAAACAGCTGGGAGCAAATGAGCCGATCCAATCAACTTGTGCTAATTAGGCTGTGCTGAAGTTGAAAAGAGATGTTTTTTCTTGCTGTTTGCTTGCAAGGAAGTAACTGCTAGGAGGCAGAGACCAAAGGGTGGGGGCCAGTGGATGGGCAGAGCTACATTCGGTGTATAAGACACACCTAAATTTTCACCCCCTTTTAGGAGGAAAAAGGTGCGTCTTATACTCCTAAAAATACAGTACTCAAATCTCCGAGATCAACAACAGATCATTTTTGACAACTTTTGTCATGGAACAACAGGTCTTCTTTGTTACAGGACTGATATTACCATATCTTTCAAAACATTTCTTTCCTTATCTTAGCTTAGGACACAAAAAGATTTGTGGCACCAGGGCAAAGACAGGGTAAACCATTAAAATGTAAATTGAAAGCAAATTCTGTCAGTGCATATAGTTCATGACTGTGGGAAGACATGGTAACAAGGTCAGCCAATGAATAGGCATAGTAACAAGGTCAGCCAATGGGAACGGTTTTGGAAACTGAAACTGGAAGGAGCCTGGGCGTGGCTCTGTACTTAAGCTCTGAGCTCTGAAGACTGGTCCTGTCAGCCTGCTCTGCCTCTCTGAACTGAACTGAAACAATCTCTCCTATCTACCACGTTGGAAGAATCAGCTATTGGTGTTGTACATTTATCTTCATGTGTTATGTGTATATAAAGAAGTTAATGAATCCTGCTGAATCAGTTTACCTATGTGTGCTTTCTGGATTTGATTTTGCAACAAATTCTGACAAAGCCTTGGTGGTGCAGTGGACTAAAATGCTGTTAAGTAGCATTTAGCTGCCAGCTGCCTGCAATTACTGCGAGTTCAATTCTCACCAGGCTCAAGGTTGACTCAGCCTTCCATCCTTCCGAGGTAGGTAAAATGAGGACCCGGATTGTGGGGGCAATAAGCTGACTTTGTATAAAAAAGAACACCGATGGGGGCAGGGGGCGAAAGCCCTACTAAGCAGGTATATACAAAAGTATAAAGGCTATTGCTTAACGCATTGTAAGCCGCCCTGAGTCTCCGGAGAAGAGTGGCATATAAATCGAACCAATAAATAAATAAATAAATTCTCTTCTAGCATTGATGGTATTACCTAGTTTGGGTAATAAAATGTCTGCAAGAAAACCACCAGAGTGCACCAAGGACCCCTCACAAAAGGATTTTCCCAAGTCTTCTGAAGCTCCCATTCTTGCTTTTGTGTTTTACAACTGTTCTGTTTAATTAGTTTGCTAATTAATGTTTTCTGCATACTTTGAAAATCATTCTCAACTATTAAGGAAGGGAGAGCATACAACAGTTCCAAAAAACAATTCAGTAAATGCAGCCAGGTCTATATTTGCCTTCAGTCTATGGAGTGTTGTGACCTAGGCTTCCTGAGTCATTAAAACACATGAGTAGTCCCAAAAACCTCTTTTATTGCAACAGCTGTGAATTACGTTCATTCCGAGCTGAGTCCCAATTACTTGCAAAAAGTCCTTCGGGAGAAGTCCTTCGGGATAATCACCAACCTTTATCTCCCTTGACACGCTGCCAAAGACCTACTTGGCAAAGCCCCACGGAGTCCAGAATCAAACAGAGATGCCGACTGGGAATAGAATTAACAATGTTGCTTTCCTGCAAAGGGCCCACGTGCCTTTGCTCCTCTTTTAAGCCTTATGGGAGGGGCCAATCATCTCCAGGCCTTACTCCGGAGTCGTCCCTTTAGTTTTAACTGTTCTTGCCTTCTGGCAGCTCTGCCCATGTGCGCAGTAGGAACAGGCTCCTCCCGTTCCTCTGCCTCTCTGATGTCCAACTATGGAGGCTCCGGAATCCGTGAATAACGCAGCAAAGAACTACCAGATGGCCTTGGCCCCATCTCTGCCTCCAATGCAGAGCCTTCGTCCGAGCCTTCCCCAGACTCGGACTGGCCCATGTTCCTCCCCAGCCTCCTCACTGTCCGACTCTCCTGCCAGCTCCACAGGCTGCTGGTGGAACACAACAGGAAGATCCTCAATCACATGGTTGTCCCAAAGGTGCTTTTCCCAAAAGGCGACTGGACTTTCTTGGGGTTTTTTTTTCCCCTGAAAACATTTTGCTTCTCATCCAAGAAGCGAAAGAAGAACTGAAGAAGATTCTTGGATGAGAAATGAAATATTTTCAAAGGAAAAAAAAAACAAGAAAGTCCAGTTGCCTTCTGGAAAAAGCACCTTTGAGATTTGCCTTCATGTGTGCACAAATATGTATACATGCTAAGGGGAAAAATCGTAAACAACCTACAAATGGAGAGCCAAACACTTGAGAACTCTTAACCTAAGTTCTCAAGTGATCAAATGGTTCTCAGTTCAACTCCAGGGGTGGGATTCAGCCGGTTCGGACCAGTCTGGGTGAACAGGATGCTAATTTTACATCTAGTTCACCAAACTGGTAGTTGCAAGGACTGGCTGGCCCCTCCCACCCCGCCCCACCTCTCCCAGGAGTCTCCGCGTGGCCCATTTTGGATGCCAGGTAAGTGCAGGGCCCGCATGGAGGCTCTGGGAGGGTGAAAAACAGGCCTCCTGGAAGTCTCAGAAGTTCGGAAACGAGTCCTCCTGGAGTCTCGAGGAAAGCCTCCAGAGCCTGGGGAGGGTGAAAAACAGGCCTCCCAGGAGTTCCAGAAGTCCGGAAATGGGCCCATTTCCAGCCTCTGGAGGATCTCCAGAGCCTGGGGGAGGCTGTTTTCACCCTCCCAGAGTCTTGAGGAAAGCCTCCGGAGCCTGGGGAGGGCACCCCCCCCCCCTGTGGTGCAGGAGGCCAAGTAGGCCACGCCCACCATGGCCCCATCTACCCAGGAACCGGGTAGAGAATCGGTTGCTAAAATTTTTGAATCTCACCCCTGTTCAACTCCCACACTCCAACATTTTGGCTGTGGTTCCTCCCCCTTAACCTCAGCCATGCCTTTGGGGAGTACCTAATCCCAGACTGCAAAACGACTCCCCATCTTTGCTCAACCATCTGGATACCAAAGCCAAGAGGTCGATTGGGAAAACTCCTCTTTTTCTCCTTTTGTGCAACCAGCATCGCTGGGCAACGATGAGGCTCAGATCTTCCTCCCACCCCGGTGCTAAACACTCCGGTAGGGAAGAGATCTGCTTGTTGCCATTACTTTGCTTTCCAACTTGTCTGCTCTATTCCCGCTGTCTGTTATTAGCATGAAACATTAATAGGACAGAGATACTCAAGAGGGCTGCAATTCGGCCAGAAGCCCAATTTTGCCTGTTCATGTTTCCTTCTCGGTCTAAATCCCCTCCATTCTGCTTCTGTTCTTCTCTCTCTCTGCCTTAACCAAAAACCTTCATTAATTGCTGTCCTTTTCCTCTAATTTATCACCTCTCTTGACCCCACCCCCCATTGTCATCTATTCTTATTGGAATTCTTGTGACCCTCTTCTGTGCATATCTACCGTGGTTCAATTAAACGGTAGCTTTTTTAAAGCAGGGCACTCGTGAGGTCTTTTAAATTTCAACGTGCTCAAGGTAATCATTTATGAAATATAAGCAAAGCTAGTCAAAGCATCAGATCCCATTAGCCCAACACGAAAAGCTGATGAGAAAGATCTTGAAAAGGATGTCTTGGGAGATTCTCAGTCATCCAAGTCATGGTTGTCCCAAAGGTGCTTTTGGCAACTGGACTTCCTTTGTTTCTCCTTGAAGATGTTTCACTTCTCATCCAAGAAGCTTCTTCCGTTCTGACTGAATGGTGGGGAATGGAAGGATTTTTTTTTTATTTATTTATTTTAATTTGATTTATATGCCGCCCTTCTCCGGAGACTCAGGGCGGCTTACAATGCGTTAAGCAATAGCCTTCATACTTTTGTATATTTTATACAAAGTCAGCTTATTGCCCCCACTCCCATCTCCTTGGAGAGATTCGAACCAGCAGAAATTGCAGGCAGCTGTGTTAATGACAGGGTGCACCAAACCACTGTACTATCAAGGCTCTTTATATTTATATTCCTTGCAATGACCAAATGACCACAAGAAATATAAATGGGGGTGAAATGTAAAATGTGTTACTACCGGTTCTGTGGGCGTGGCTTGGGGGGGGAATGAGGAGCCTGGTTTAGCTCAACAGACAGAAGCACTGCAATTTAAGACCAGCTGTCTGCAATTAAAGTAAGATCGAATCTCGCCAGGCTCAAGGTTGACTCAGCCTTCCATCCTTTCTAAGGTAGGTAAATTGAGGACCCAGTTTGTGGGGGCAATAAGCTGACTTTGTATAAATATACAAAAGTATGAAGGCTATTGCTTAACGCACTGTAAGCCACCCTGAGTCTCTGGAGAAGGGCGGCATATAAATCAAATTTTTTTAAAAAATGTGACTGGGTAGGCGTGGCCAACTTTTTTTTTTTAACTTTTCAAAGCATTTTTTCTAATGCTTTGAAAAGCCTCTGGCGATCAGGCAACTCAGCTGGGATTGTCAGAGAGGCTTTTTAAAAACTGCTTTGAAAAGCCTCTCTGCTGATTAGGCAACTCAGCTGGGATCATCAGAGACTTTTCAAAGCATTTTTTTTTACACCTCTTCGGCCAAGAGGTTGCAGAAAAAATGCTTTGAAAAGCCTCTGAGGATCCCAGCTGAGCCGCGCAATCATTGGAGCCTTTTTTTATTTTACTTTTAAAGGCATTTTTTCGTCGGAAGAGGTTGTAGAAAAAATGCTTTTAAAAGAAAAAAAAAAGCCTCTGATGATCGTGCGACTCAGCTGAGCATGGTGGGGAGGCGCAGGGATTTTTGCTACCGGTTCTCCGAACCACCCGCCGCCATCGCTACCGGATCGGTGATCCGGTCCGAACCAGGAACATTTCACCCCTGATAAAAATCCTTCCATTCTCCACCATTCAGTCAGAACTGAAGAAGCTTGGAGAGGCTCCAAATAGCAATAGCACTTAGACTTATATACTGCTTCACAGTGCTTTACAGCACACTCTAAGAAGTTTACAGAATCAGCCTATTTTCCCCAACAATCGGGGTCCTCATTTTACCGACCTCAGAAGGATGGAAGGCTGAGTCAACCTTGAGCCCCATCAGGATCAAACACCTTGCAGTGGGCAGAGTCAGCCTACAATACTGCAATGTAACCGCTATCCCGCCATGGCTCATAGCTTCATGGAGCTATGAAGAATCACAGAGATCAGAGACAAAACTAGTACTGCAAACAAGACAGAGCTAACAGGATAATGACAAACCTGCATGATATCTGAAATGGCTTAACCTTTTCCACTAGGATAAAATGGTGATGGGAAAGATCTTTAGTTAGTAATAATAACTGATTGGGGTAGGATAGGATCAGTGAGACCACAAAGAGCAAGGGCTCTTGGAGTCTTAGTGGACAACCAATTAAATATGAACCAAAAACCAATTAAATATGAGCCAACAACCAATTAAATATGAGCCAACAATAACCCTAAAAAAGATGTTGAGACAAGAGTTCAGAGAAGAACAACAAAGATGATTAGGGGACTGGAGGTTAAAACATATGAAGAACAGTTGCAGGAACTGGGCATGGCTAGTCTAGTGAAGAGAAGGACCAGAGGAGACATGATAGCAGTGTTTCGATATTTGAGGGGCTGCCACAGAGAGAAGGTGGGTGTCAACCTGTTTTCCAAAGCATCTGAAAGCCAGACAAAGAATAATGGATGGAAACTGATCAAGGAGAGATTCAATCTAAAAATAAGGAGAAATTTTCTGACAGTGAGAACAATCAACCGATGGAACAGAAGTTGCCTTCAGAAGTTGTGGGAGCTTCATCACTTGAGACTTTCAAGAAAGAGACTGGGCTGCCATCCGTCAGAGATGGTGTAGGGTCTCCTGCTTGGGTGGGTGGTTGGACCAGTTGACCTACAAGGTCCCTTCCAACTCTATTAATTATCTGTTAATTCAATCCAGCCATCATTCTAAGTGATTTTTCCCCTTACAAAGTAGGGGAGATATAATAAGTGCTGGCTGGCTTGGATGGCTTTGGCAAGGACTTCAGAAAACCAATCAATTTCCTGTTGGTTAGGGTGCTTGAGCATCCCTATTTACATGCCTCCATCTCATGAAGAACTGAGAGAACAAATACAGTTCCTCCGTCTCTTAAGAGCCATTCATATTCACTCAGAATGCATACTAGAACGGAGTGCAGTTCTATTAGGTATTCCCTTGGCAGATTATGCCCTGCACAGAGCAAAATCTCAGGGAGAGGGAGAGAGGGATAGAGGGATAGAGAGAGAGAGAGAGATGGAGGAGGAGGAGGAGGAAGAGGAGAGGGGGAGAGAGAGAAAGAGATGGAGGAGGAGGAGGAGGAGGAGGAGGAGGAGGAGGAGGAGGAGGAGGGAGAGGGAAGGAAGGTAGGGTTGCCAAGTCTGCTTCCAAAAAATAGCGGACAAGCGGGGGGGGGGGTGTTAAGTAGTAAAAAAATTTTTAAAAAATTACAATTAAATTATATATTTTCTTACAAACATTTTAACACGTATTAAAATAATCACTTCAAAACTTTACTTAAAATTCAAAACATCAAATCTATTATAATAATATGTAAAATATTAAATTACATTTTACTTTGCTGTCGTGTGTATTTTTTATTTGACTGCGCAGCTTTGATCAATTCTTTGTGTTTAAGGAATAATTCTTTAATTTCAGTACAACGTTGAGAAATATTAAAAAATATACAATCATAAAGCTTTTGAATAAAAAAAATGTCCACTATTTTGTGAAAAAAAAAATAGTGAACATAATGTGAAAAAAGCGGACTGTCCGCTCAAATAGTGGACACCTGGCAACCTTAAGTGAGAGGGGGGGAAGGAGGGAGGGAGGGAGGGAGAGAGAGAGAGAGAGTGAGAGAGAGAAAGAGAGAGAGAGAGAGAGAGAGAGAGAGAGAGAGAGAGAGAGAGGGAGAGAACACACTCTGAACTCTTTCATCCAAATAATGAATGAAAGAAAGAAAGCAATTTGTCTCTTTATTATTGAAAAACTTACATGGTCAACCATATTATGTACTACAACTCCTGGCAACAATAAAAACATTTTTTTAAAAAAGATTGAGACAACCACAATAAAAACTCCTGACACCCAAGGCCAAATTCTCCCGCAGTGTTGGCCTTGATGGGCTTCAGCCTTGTCCTACCCCAACCAATGCCTCTAGGAAGGGCCGACTTTTCAGAGTCTGCTGGATCTCAGAGGGAAGGGTGTTCTATGCGATCATGTGAACGCAACAGAGCTGATCTGGTGACAATCCAGTTACTCTGAAACTATCATCACTGATCGCCAACTGTCAGGCTTTCAAGCTAGGTGAGGATGCAAGGGTTATGAAAGGTAAGACTAAGGGGTGCTATTCAGCAGGTTCTGACAGGTTCTGGAGAACCGGTAGCGGAAATTTTGAGTCGTTTGGAGAACCGGCAAATACCACCTCTGATTTGCCCCTGAGTGGGATGGGAATGGAGATTTTGCAATATGTTTCCCCCAGGAGTAGGGAGGGAATGGGGATTTGGCAATATCCTTCCCCTGGAGTGGGGTGGGAATCAGGGATGGGTTCTACTTATCTTTACTACCAGTTCACAACAGGATCGCGCATGCGCAGATCGCCGATGATATCTGGGGCAGTGGGCGGGGCCTCCAGCTACCGGTTCTTGCAAACCGGTCCAAATCGGGGGCAACCCACCACTGGTGGGAATGGAGATTTTGCAGTATCCTTCCCCTGCCACGCCCATCAAGCCATGCCCACCAAGCCACGCCCACAGAACCAGTAGTAAAAATTTTTTGAATTATTATATTATTATAAGGCTATATTACCACAATCTTGCCAGTCTAAATGAGCAGCCTCTCCTCCCTTTATCTTCCTGAGAACTGGGAAGGATTCTATCTGATATGTTTTCTCAAATCGCATATGAGAAACGTAGATTCTAAAATCTACAACAGAACGATTTCAAATCTACCAAAGAAAAGATTTCTTTTATCTGACTGTCGCCTTTGGTACAGGCCCTTCCTCCTGTCCCTCAACGTTATCCCTACGGCCCATCACACCAGCTCTTTGCATGCACACACACCCAAAAACCAGAAAGAATTTTATATTATTAAAACAAAGAATTGTTAAGAGTCCTTCTAATCAGGAGCAGCTTTTGAGAAGGACCAAATACTAAGTGACTCTCTTTCAACATTAACTAAGTAGCCAGAAAGCTCAGATTAGGCACATAGATCTTCTCCTTGGCGATCATCATCATCATCATTATTCCCCAAGTCTGCAGAGTGAAATTTAGAGAGAAGAAGGAAGAACAAGGGATGCCAGTTGGCTTCTGTTTCTTCCAAGCCAACTGGTAAATGACATTCTGGCAAGCGTCTCTGATTTGAAAAAAACGGTAAGCTTCAAAGCTAGCTGTTATTTTTTTTTAAAAAAAAAAACTAAAATCAATAATCTAATCTTCTTTTTTCCATTAACCCCACATCCAGATTTTTTGCCAGCTTCTCTCCAAACTCTAGATTCCTTCCTAATCCTGCTGCCATGCTGGCTTAGGCATCTGCCTGGTAGGCCAAGATACGCGAGCACGATATTACCCCACCGTAGCGGCTAAACATTCCCAAGATGGCTCACAACATATTTAAACATCGCCAACGCTGCAGAACGATCAAAACAAATAAAAGAAGCAACGTTGCTCCAACTCGCGGTGGTATCCTCGAGAGCCAATTAAAACCACCGAGCGGCTCGAAAAACTACTAAAAAGCCAATTAAAAGCCCAAGCAAACAGAATATTTATTTATTTTACCTGATGCCTGGTGTGTAGAAGAAGTCAGCAGCCCTAGACAGGAGGAGAGATTAAAATTTTACTGAAAGGAACACAAACTGGAGCCACCTCTGATTAAAGACCCCCCCTGGGAGGGAGGGAGCCGAATGGTAAAAAAAATTATCCCAACTGCTGTTCACTTTTTAGTTTTCCTCTTTCAACTATATTCACGTAGGAGCACCTTCCCTTTTCTCCAGGAGGTAAGAAACGGAGATGGTGGAAATTCAATTCCATTAGGCCCAGCCAGCAGGATTGATGGTAGATGAAATACATGAAGTTGGAAATGGTACAGGTACAGTAGTGGCCAAAATTGTGGAAACTTTTTGGGGAAAGTGTATTTTTGAGGTTTGATGCTAACAACACCACTTTTTTTTTTTTTTTTTGGAGTTTCAAGATAATCATATTCCACTGTTGGAATGGCCTGGGAATAGCCCAGACCTTAACCCAGGGGTGAAATCCAGCAAGTTCTAACAGGTTCTGGAGAACCGGTAGCAGAAATTTTGAGCAGTTCGGAGAACCAGCAAATACCACCTCTGGCTGGCCCCAGAGTGGGGTGGGAATGGAGATTTTGCAATATCCTTCTTCCAGGAGTGTGGAGGGCATGGGGATTTGGCAGTATCCTTCCCCTGGAGTGGGGTGGGAATGGAGATTTTGCATTATCCTTCCCCTGCCACGCCCACCAAGCCACAGAACCAGTAGTAAAAAAATTTGGATTTCACCACTGCCTTAACCCAATTGAAAATCTATGGAGCCGACTAAAGAAACTTGTTAGTCAGAAGTGACCCAGTAATAAAACCCAGTTAATAGAAGCCATCATTCAATCTTGGTTTTCATGTTTGAATAGCTGCAGAACTCAAAGACTTGGTTCACTCCATGGGAAGACGTTGTAAGGCCGTCATTCATGCTAAAGGTTACCCAATGAAGTATTAACTGACATGGTGATCATTTTTGTATATCTTGCTTTTTCTACGTGTTTCACTTTTCTTCTTTATACTGCAACTGCTATTCTAATAGCAAACCCCTCATAAAAGTTATTGCATTACATTCTCGATTAAATTATCTTTCCACTGATACATAATTTAATGGTACTACTCCAAAAAAAGTGGTGTGATTAGCTAGTTTTAGAAAAATACACTTTTCCCAAAAGGTTTCTACAATTTTGGCCACCACTGTAGTCCTTGACCTACAATCATTCGTTTACTGATTGTTCAAAATTACAATAGCACTGAAAAAAATGTGATGTATGGCCCTTTTTCACACTTAATGACCGTTGCAGAATCCCCATGATCCACCTGATCAAAATTTGGATGCTTGACAATTCATGTCAGTTATTCAATTCATTCATGCCATTGACATGAATGCAATGTCCAAGCCAGTCCCAAGAAAAGGGAAGGTGCTCCTAAATGAATATAGTTGGAGGAAAACTAGAAAATGAACAGCAGTTGGGATAATAAGGGGAGCCATTGTAAGTCAAGGGCTACTTGTAACTTGTTTACTTTATCTTTTACAGAGACTGAAGCCTATGGGTACTTACTTAATGACCAAGTTCATATTTAGCAGCAAACCATGTTTTGCTTAATACTGGTATAATGATCAAACCCCAATTGGCTAGGTTCATACAACGTGCCCAACAACATTCCAATAAACCACTTTATGGATTTCTCTCCCTCCCTCCCTCCCTCCCTCTCTCTCTCTCTCTCTCTCCCTTCCTCTCTCTCTCTCTGTCTCTCTCTCTCTCTGTCTGTCTCTGTCTGTGTATCTGTCTGTCTCTCTCTGTCTCTCTCTCTCTCTATGTCTCTCTCTCTCTATGTCTGTCTCTCTGTCTCTGTCTCTGTTTCTCTGTCTCTCTCTCTCTCTCTGTCCCTCTCTCTCTCTCTCCCTCTCTCCCTCTGTGTGTGTGTGTCTATCTCTCACACATATAGATAGTTCTGGACTCACAACAATAATTTCTTCCTCTGCAAAAGAGCTGAGGAGGAAAACACCTTATTCTTTAGAGTGCCTTCAGATTTTGCTTGGTGGAAGGGTTCAGAGATGCTTCATTTGCATAATTATAACTACAATGTACAAGATGCAGTTGCCAATCAATGCAGCATGTGTGTCTGTATCTCCACACCGCTTCACCATTCTCCTTCTATCTTTTAGATAGCTCAGCTCCCCATTAGCAGGGATGAAAATAATTTCCACCAAAAATCAAAAAGGAGAAATCAATAGCATCTTATGCTGCAGACCAGCAGATATGGATTCCCAGAATGATATGCTACACAAACAAATCCGTGTAGGTCACTTGCAACTCATCTACAAGCAGCAGAATAGCACAGAAGACTAGGGTTAAGATTTTAGATGTACCGGTTTCTTGAAATAACCGACAAATGAGTCCATCTAAAAATTCCTCTTCTACGCATTCACTAAATCAATGTTTCTCACTCTTGGCAATTTCACCTCCTAAAATTCTCCCAACCAGAATTTCAAGGATGAGAAATACTACAGCAAAGGGTCCATTAATAGAGATATCAGAGGTGGAAATATAATGGATAAAACATGGCTAAAGCATACAATGGAACTTTAATGGAAATGGGTTTGTCTAATCGAACAAAGAGAAGGACTAGGTGTGACAGGATAGTGGTCTTCCACCCGCGATTTCCATTACCGGTTCAGGAAAACCGGTCTGAACCGGCTGAATACCACCTCTGATTCTGTAGCCTTGTTATTGTGTGTTTCCATACTTGGAAAGCTTGTATCTTGTCACTTTCAAATAAATAGGGAGAGCTCTTCTAAAAACATAAAAAGTTTCTGCCTACGTTAGGAAGTAACTATCACACGCACCTCAAATTCCAGCTTTGGCTCCACCCATCCCATTGAAGTGGCTGAGTCTTTACTATAAGTATAGTAGTTTTGGAAAGAGGATGTATATTTGATTATCCATGTAATAACTGCAGCTAGGATTGTATTTGCACAAAATTGGAAAAGTGAAGAGATTCCTATGGATGTGAACGTGATTAGGAAAATATTAGAATGTGCAGAAATGAATAGGTTAATACTTGCCGTTAAAGAGAAGGAACAAACCGAATATTATATTGTATGGGAACTATTTTATCGGTCACTGATAAAACAGATCCCATGTTGAAAAGTATTCTGTTTCTTCCTTATCTTTTATTTTAGTGTCAATCTGTCCATCTCCACACAATCTAGTATTTTTTTGATTATATTTTCATCTGTAGGGGTATCCTCATTTTTCCAATATTGTGCAAATACAATTCTTGCTGCTGTCAACACATGTAATATGTTAAAATTATTGTAATTTTCTGGTATTATACCTAACAAAAATATTTCTGACTGCTATCTTCAGAAAGCATTGCTTGATCTATTTCTTAAAATCATTTCAAGAATTGGTGCTCGGTTCTATATCAAATAAATCCTAAACACTCTATAAAAGCCATCCAGTTGATCTTCTGTGGGGAAAAAATATAACACTTTTTTTTCCCAGAGAGACATCAATCTTCTTCTAGAATTGATATGATTTGGATTATTAAAAAAAAAATTGCTTCACAAAACAATTAAAGCCAATATTCTTCCAAAATCTTTTTCTGATCATAATCCAATATTCTTACCTCTTTGTTTCTTAAATGGAGACTATTAAATGGAGATTGAATGAGTCTCTTTTGCAGAGAGCACAGATTATTAAAGAATGTAAACACATACTCTGAGATTATTTTAACCATAATCTGGGTAAAAGAACCAATTTGACAAGAGTTTTGGGATTCTGGTAAAGTTAAAAAATGTAAACAAGGCCTCCAAGATTATTTTAATCATAATCTGGGTAAGAGAAGCAATTTGACAAGAGATTGGGACTCTTATAAAGTTAAAAAATATAAACCAGGACTCCAAGATTATTTTAATCATAATCTGGGCAAAAGAACCAATTTGACAAGAGTTTGGGTCTCTTGTAAAGCCATGATACGAGGATATTTCATACAATATAACATAATAATCAAGGAGAATATGGATGGAAACATCCCAAAAGTGTTACAAGAAATTAAACTAAAGGAAAGAGAGCTTGAGAAATCACCAGAAGATCTTAACCAACTAAAAGCATTGCAACAACAAATCTGTGTGTTGCCTGTTTCAGATATAGAAAAGAAATAGAAATATATAAAAGCAATCCAGATGAGATTTTCAAGATTATTCAATGTAGGATGACCTGGTCTGTTTGAGCAGGCAGACGAGGTCCTGTAGAAATCAAGTTCTCTGAACCTCCATAAATGTGAAAATCAGAGAGGCTAAGTACATTGGAGGCTTTCCTTGATGGTTGATTAATTCAGAATATTTCTTGCATGGCGGCTGTCAGATTTCACACCAGGCTCAAAGGTAAATCTTTAACCTGGAATTGCCTTTTTTGGCAGAAAGCTTTCAGAGGTGACATGGCAGGTCTTCAGATGAGAACAAAGCCACATTACCAAGAAGAACTGCCTACTGAACTTCTCTATGGATCTGTGCTTTAGAGTTTTAAGCTCTAGATCTTTTCTCTTCGCTTTTTCAAGTCAGTTGATAGCTAACTCTTCTACTGATGGCCTTGGCAGCCTTCTGACCTACACTAATTCCTGCCTTACCAGCAGGAACTATTGTGATGGCAGCTGTGCTGGATTTGCCAAGCTACAAAAGCCAACCAACCTACATAAGAATTATTCTCAGCATCCCTAACTGTATCCCTCAATATTGTGGCATCTTCCCAAATTGGAAGTGATAGGACCACGACAGCAAAAGGTAGCAAGAAGAGTGTTAGTGATGAAGGCAGATAGGCTCAAAATATCTGAATCCCTGTCTTTGACGATATCAGATGCCTCAAAGTTGCCCTTTCAAAAGGCAACTGGGCTTTCTTTTTCCTTGAAGATGTTTTGCTTCTCATCCAAAAAGCTCCTTCAATTCTGAAGAACTGTAGAAGCTTCTTGGATGAGAAGCAAAATGTTTTCAAAGAAAAACAAAAGTCCAGTTGCCTTTTGAAAAAGCAACTTTGGGACAACCATAACCTGGATGATTGAAAATTTCCATGGACACAATTATATCAGATATTTTCTTTAAGCCATGCATACCCGTAGCCTCTACTGACGAATTGAATTGAGCCCTGAATTTCTGTTGCTAAGTAAGACAGTTGTTAAGTGAATTTTGCCCCATTTTACTGCTTTCTTGCCATCGTTGTTGAGCGAATCACTGGTTGTTAATTTAGTAACACAGTGTCAAGTTTCGAGATCGTCTCAAATAAATTGCATTTCAAACAAAGTCTTTGATAAAAACTCCCATTTATTGAGCACGACATTCTAAATCCTGGCTCATCGTAGCCAACACTGACTTCCAGACCCAAAACCCTCCCTTTCCGTTCCCCACTCCCCTGCACTCATTGGCCATCTTCCAAGTCATTCTACCCCTAATCTACTGCTCCAGCTCAAAGGAATTTCCCCACTCCCATCCCATCTCCTAGGGGATATTATCTCCAGGGAAAATAAGTAGGTGAAAAGTCAAACGTCCCTTTCCAGATGCCTCCGCTTCTCCTTATGTCAGCACTAGAGTAAATGAAGCTTGAAGTGCTGACACACAGTTTGTTAAGTGAATCTGACTACCCTATTGACTTCACTTGGCAGAAGGTCGCAAAATGTGGTCACATGCTGCAACAGTCTTAAGTGTGAGAAACGGTTGTACATCGTTGTACAATGTACAAAATGTACATTGTACATTTTTCAGTGCCATTGTAACTTTGAACAGTCACTAAACAAACTTTGGTAAACTGAGGACTATCTTTTATTGTGATGATCTGTGAGAATGACCTTTGCAGACGGGGAGAAAGGGTCCTAGCCAGGAGAATGGTCAGATCAGAGGCAACGCAGCTCACAGCAGAAATGGGGGCATAGTGAATATCTCAGGAGGGACCCTCTGGACTGTAAAAGTGATGGGGGAGAAATGTCCTTTTAGAAGTGAATATTTGTAGCTCAGAATTAAACTGTGGGGTCCTTTCTGCTCTTTATGGTTTTCTTGCAGACGTTGCACTGATGTTGCTACCCAGTTTGGTAATGAGATGTCTTCAAAAAAACCACCAAGTTCAGAGAGCACCAAAGATCCCTAAATGTACTTTTAGACTTGCAAGATACTATTAATATAATCCAGGGGTGAAATGCTCCCAGATCGGACTGGATCGCCCGGTCCAGTTGGCTGGTGGTTCGGCAAACCAGTAGCGATGGTGGAGAAAAGCTCCACCCACCCGCCCGGGTGTCATTACTTCCTGGTTTTAACCAGGAAGTAATGTGTTTTTTATCTTCTGCGCATGCGCAGAAGGTCTGTGCGTGCACATGACATGCATGCACTACAGATGTGCTTCCGAACCGGTAAAGAAGGTAAGTAGATTTCATCCCTGGGCTTAAGAATTTCTTATGTAATCAGATACCAGGCTCGTATTATCACATGTGGTGGACATGCCCAAAGGCAAAAAAAAAAAATATTGGACAAAAATACGCACATAGTTAGAAAAAAATAGTAAAGCAACATATAGATCTAAAGCCAGAAATATTTTTGTTGGGTATTTTACCAGAGAAATACAAGAAAGGGAATACATATCTAATTTTACATGTATTAACAGCAGCCAGAATGTGTTTGCGCAACAATGGAAAAATGAGGAGATTCCTACAGATGAAATTGTAATAAAAAAAAAAATTAGAATGTCCAGAAATGGATAGATTAACACTTAAAATTAAGGAGAAAGAAGAAACTGAATATTTTTAAACATGGGATTTGTTTTATCAATGGCTGATCAGTAGAAACAGACGTTAGAAACCTAAAAGTATAAGAGAAGGATCAATTGCAATGAAGATTTACTAAAATGGATAAGTAAACTTTACTATTATCATGGGATCATTACTGATGTTAAAAATATTATTTTTACTATTACCAATACTATATGTCAAACTCAGTTCTACTCAGACAGCACACTGTTTATATAGATATTGAATTTTTATGTTTCACATTGTAAATTTTTTTTTTTTTAAATTATACAAAAAGAATTTCTTAGGGATGCTTTTTGAATGTGTTTTTGGTGACAGGGTGACAGAGAAGATACTACCATTAGACCTGTTTTGAGTCACAGACACACACATACCTTTCCGACTGTTGGAAACCTTTTTGACTACCCACCCTTTCCTATTTCAAACAGTCTCATATCACGTAGCATACTAGATGTATCCAGATATTTGCAGAATTAATTGAGACGCGGTAACGAAAGAGCCTAAGGAGGGGTCCTCAAACTATGGCCAATGGACCGGATATGGCCCGCCAAAGCCATTAATCCGGCCCGTGCGGGACCACAAGTCTGCC
Organism: Pantherophis guttatus; assembly: GCF_059756535.1. NCBI lineage: Eukaryota > Metazoa > Chordata > Lepidosauria > Squamata > Colubridae > Pantherophis > Pantherophis guttatus. Next base: position 11,876,525 of record NC_142074.1, on the reverse strand, counting down.
CTGCCCACATTGCCCCACCTACCCGTCGGCCCCCACCCATCTTCTGGAGGATGAGGAGGTCAAAAACGGGCCCGTTTGTGGCTTCCCTGGCCTCCAGAGAGAGAGGGAGAGGGAGAGAGAAAGGGAGGGAGAGAGAAAGACACACATACACACACAAACACAAACAGAAGTCCCTCACACGCACACACCCAAGGCAGCCACATCAGTTCACTAACCTGATTTCCACCCCCAGGAGCATAACAAATTAAAGTTTAATTTGTGTGTATTGTTTAATGGACCGCTAAATTGGCCATGCCCACCCAGTCACATGACCACGTAGCCACGCCCATCCAGGCGGTCCAGCCCCCCAACAGTCTGATGGACCGTGAATTAGTCCCCTGTTTAAAAAGTTTGAGGACCCTTGGCCAGTAGTGGGTTGCCCCCAGTGCGGACCAGTTCACAAGAACCAGTAGTAAAACCAGCGGAAGGCCCCGCCCATCACCCCGGATGTCGTCATCAGCGATCTGCACAAGCACAGAAGGAAGGTGCGTGCGCAAACGAAGTGCGATCCCGTTTCAAACTGGTGGTAAAGTTAAGTAGAACCTACCCCTGCCCCTGGCCTATAGCAACATTCACACAAACCATGAAGTTGGCCAGAGTGTTGACACTTGGCTAAAAACAAAACAAAACTGAGGTCAGTGCAAGAGGAGAAAGTCAGTTGCTCTCATTTTGAAACGTGCTCAATCCTAAACTCGGTATTTCGCACTTTCTCCGAATATTAAACAAATGCATAAACACCCATTTCCAAAGTGCCTCTACAGTACATTTCCTCCGTTATGCAGTTTCTGCACAATGTCCCTCTGCCCCCAACAGAGAAATCTTCAGATGGCAAAAGAGAATAATCAAGAGAAGGTTGATTACAGTAATGATCACCCTGCTAAAAATAATACCAACAACTTCTGGAAAACAACACCTCTCATCTCCTTCACCATGGCTAAATGTGAGTCCTATGGTAGAAACCTCGCATCCAACTTTCCTAGACTCAGAATCTTCACTGAGGGTCAGACTACAGTTACCATCATCCCCAAATTGTCAAGGGTTTGCAGATCAACAGATCTGCAAAGCATTGAGTTGGGGAAAGGTAGATGGTATTCAGGCGATGCGGTGGCTCAGTGGCTAAAATGCTGAGCTTGTCGATCAGAAGGTCAGCAGTTCAGCAGTTTGAATCCCTAGTGCCGCGTAATGGGGTGAGCTCCTGTTACTTGTCCCAACTGCTGCCAACCTAGCAGTTCGAAAGCATGTAAAAATGCAAGTAGAAAAATAGGAACCACCTTGGTGGGAAGGTAAGAGCGTTCCGTGCGCCTTTGGGGTTTAGTCATGCCGGCCACATGACCATGGAGACGTCTTCGGACACTGCTGGCTCCTCGGCTTAGAAACGGAGATGAGCAACCCCCTAGAGTCAGGAATGACTAGCATGTATGTGCGAGGGGAACTTTTATCTTTACCTTTAAATGGTATTCAGTTTGTCATATGGAATGCCAGACAATATTACGGGGTCCTTGGTGCTCTCTGAGCTTGGTTGTTTTCTTGCAGACCTTTCTTGTTAGCACTGATGACGCTACTTAGTTTGGTCATGAAGTGTCTGAAAGAAAAGAATCAAGCTCAGAGAACATCAAGGACTCCTTATGTCAGCCAGGAGCTACAAATCTTCTTTGCCATCGGTAAGACAGTATTATGCTATCTATGTTCACTTAGTTTGATGGAAGAGGTGTTGCTTCTGAAATTTCATACGGGTGTAGAAGGTTAGTAAAATGTTTAGGTGGAAGTGTGATGTCCTTATATTTGTGAGACAAAGCAGGTAAAATGCATGTTGTTGGCTCTTCTAATTTTTCATTATCCAAGCTTTTTCCCCTCACTTTGCTTGACGTCTCCCAATTCAGTTAAACCAGGGGTGAAATTCAAAATTTTTCCCTACCGGTTCTGCGGGCGTGGCTTGGTGGGCATGGCAGGTGAAGGGTACTGCAAAATCTCCATTCCCACCCCACTCTGGGGCCAGCCAGAGGTGGCATTTGTCAGTTCTCTGAACTACTCAAAATTTCCGCTACCGGTTTTCCAGAACCTGTTAGAACCTGCTGGATTTCTCCCCTGAGTTAAACCCCACAAAAAGAGAAGATGGTGGAACTCAGATGGAAAGAGATGCAACACAACCCTGTAAGATAGCAAGACAATTTCCATTTGCCATTTAAACTCAACTGAAAAACATTATTCCGAAAAACCCAGAACAAATGTTCAAGCATCCTAAGGATGAGATTAAAAAGAAGAAGAAGAAGCCTCTTTCACAAAATAAGAAACCTTTTGAGAAATTCCAAAGCTGAAATAAAATTAAACCTGAATCATTCAGGAAGGAAGGAAGGAAGAAGGAAAGAAAGCAAAATCTTCTGTTTCTCTTCTCTGGATTAGACATTTCTTTGAGCTGAAGGCAAACATTGGAAGCAACTTTCTGCAGTGTTTGCCAGCTTTTATTTCTTGAGCAAATGCCAACATGTGTTCTGACCCAGCCTTAGCAGAAGCAAGAAACAGATTTCTTGTCACGAAAAACCTCTCTTTATTTACCTCTGGTGAATTAATGGCATTCACCCATCGAAAAGTCCAGGCAAGAGTTCTGCAAGGAGTTAAGGGCAGTAACAGACTTTATCAGTTCCTTGCGATAATTGCAAGGCTGTGAGCTCCCAGCCAAAAGGCTGCAAATTAAGTTCTGGGAAGCAGTCTTTGATGCACAAAACACAATGAGCAAAATATTCAGAAATACAAATGGTTGTCTCCTACGACAACCATTCCCCTTTCCTTCTATTTATTCCCCAGCCAGGTAGGGGCCATTCAGTGTCCATGTGTGCTTTGCTTCCTGAGTCGACTCCTTGTCCTCTGTTGTTCTCCTCTCCTAACTACTCTGCACATACATGCATATGGAACAGGTCCCAGCTGTTCTTCCTCCTCAACTCATCTCAGCCTCCAAAGGCAGCTGCCTCTCTGGTGGCTGGGAAATGTCGGACAACCCTGGCTCTATCTCTGCGTCCAACACAGAGCATCCATCAGAGCGTTCCCCAGACTCCAGAACTGGCCCAAGTTCCTCCCCAACCTCCTTATTGTCCGAGTCTGCCACCAGCTCTGCTGGCAGCTGGCAGGCCACAACAACATGGCTGCTTTCATCTGCAAGCTAAGCCCCATCCTCTTGCTGGTAATGCCCCACCTAAGATCAGGAGAGAAATAGCAACAAATTGCAAGGGAATTAAATAAGAGAATGACCCTCGACAGCCTCTGAATGGACATATGCCCCAATACATGATTCAGATCTAGGAACAGCTTTATGGCAAGAAGAAGCATTCTTGAGGGTACAGAAGAACAAAATCAAATTAAAAGTTGGAGGAAGAGACCATCGAGCAAAGAAGAATATAAAAGGAGGATAATGCTGAAGGATCTGACCTCCCTTATGCTACTTGTAGGATCCTGAGTAGGTTGAGAGTGGGAGTTCATAAGTGTAAAACCAATATGCTCAAAGCACCTGAGGGTAGAACAAGAAGCAATGGGTGGAAACTAATCAAGGAGAGAAGCAACTTAGAACTAAGGAGAAATTTCCTGACAGTGAGAACAATTAAAGAAGTTGCGAATGCTCCAACACTGGAAATTTTAAAGAAGATGTTGGATACCCATTTGTCTGAAGTGGTGTAGGGTTTCCTGCCTAAGCAGATGGTTGGACTAGAAGACCTCCAAGATCCCTTCCAACTCTGTTATTTTATTATAAGTGGAACAACATGCTATGTTCTATGGAGATTCTCTGTCATCCAGGTCATGGTTGTCCCAAATGTGCTTTTTTCAGGAGGCAACTGGATTTTCTTGTTGTTGTTTTTTTTGAAGACATTTTGCTTCTCACCCCAGAAGTTTCTTCAGCTCTGATAGGATGGTGGGGAATGGAAGGATTGATATTCCTTGCAGACAGCTGGTCATTTGCATCCTTTTAGAGGGTCTCGAAGCACTTGGAGGTTAATCTGTGGGAGAAGAACCTGAAGGAAACTTAGAAATCACAATGGATCCAAAAGGCGCTTGTCCATCTTCTGGCTGTTTTTTTCCTGATAGAAGCATGATGAGCCTGAGCTGAGGCCCATGGATTTTCAGTTTAAATTCATTCATGGGTCTTCTACCGATATCAAAACCCTTGGTTAAAACCAATAGCTTCAATCTTCAATCTTTATAAGAGTTGTTGTGGGTGTTGTACCCCCCCCCAGCAGCCAGCAGAACTGGTGGCAGACTCGGACAGTGAGGAGGTTGGGGAGGAACATGGGCCAGTCCTGGAGTCTGGGGAAGGCTCTGATGAGTGCTCTGCGTCAGAGGCAGAGAGAGGGCCAGGGCCGTCCAAAAGTTATCAGCTACCTTCAGAATCGGAGATAAGTGGGGCTAAAGAACAGCGGGACCCTGTTCCCGATGTGCGCATACACAGAACTGTCAGGAGAAGGGAATAGTTAAGGAACAGAGGTCGACTCTGGAGTAAAGGCACAAGGGGATGCTGAATGGCCCCTCCCATAGGGAATAAAGAGGAGCGAAAGGGGAGTGGTGTTTGCAGGAGATAATTAGTTTGTATTATTAGTGGGAAGATTTGCTTCTTTGAGAGACTCGTTGCCAAGTATTTCCTTCTACAGCATTGCATCTGGAAGCTATTGGCCTGGCAACTCTCCAAGGACTGATAAGGTCTGTGTTTGCAATTCAGCCTTGAAAGACTGTTTGCCAGGACTTTGCTGAATGTGAATGCTAGGAATTCACATTAGCCAAATAAAAAGGGGTTTTGTCGGGACAAGGAGTCTGTTTCCTGATTGGGTGAAGCCTAAGCCAGAACAGTGGGTGCTACTCAAGAGAAGGGACTATGTGGCCCTAAGACAAGGATATTTCCAATAAAAGAGAGTAGCTCAGGGTTAAACTATGGTGCTCTCTGAGCATGAAGATTTCCTTGTAGACATTTCATTACCCACCTAGGTAACATCATCAATACAAGAATCTTTCCAGCTTTGTGGAATTCTCTCTTCCTCTCCCAATTCCAGACTGCTCCTTCCTTGGTTGATTTGACAACGAAGATAAAAAACTTATTTTTATGTTCAAGTTATTTCCCCATTAAAAATCTATGTTCTCAAAATTGATGCCCAAATATTTTATGATGGAAGTCATGAATTTTAAAAGTCTCTACATTTCTGCCATTTTTTGGGATGATGTAACGTGTTATGCCAATTTAGTATATTTTATTATTATTGCCGTTTTATTGACACTGTTTGGATTTTTCTGTTAAATACCACAGACTGCTTGGATTGTGACTGGTATAGAAAAAGATGGATGGATTTCTTTGGTATAATAAACTTTGCATTGTTTCAGCTAGGCTTGCCTCTGCCGTATTTAGCACACAGATGGAATTTGTCTCTTTTATTTCCTTTTTTAAAAAAAATATTTTTTATTGTAGTTTTTCTTTTCTAAAATTCTAATACATATTCAAACACAGTGTCATTTTTATATACTTTGGATTAACAGTTCACATAAAATCTACAATATATATATATATATATATATATATATATATATATATATATATATATATATATCCTCAACTTCTTTATGAATATTACCTATTTTTGTTTCTGCTGTCTATCCACCTATACCATTTTCCCCAAACCGCATAATATTCCGAATCCTCTTTTTCTTTTAATTCTAAAGTTAGTTTATTCATTTCGGCACATTCAAATATTTTTTGGATAATCAATCCCTCTGGTGGTTAAGTTATGTTCTTTCCAATATTGTGCGAACGCAATTCTTGCTGCTGTTAATATGTGTAGGATCAGATCTTTTTTTTCTTTTCTTTTTTTAATCAAATTTAGTTTTTAATATTCCCAGGAGAAATGTTTCTGGATTTAACTCAATTTGTCTCTTTTATTTCCATTATTATCTTTTTGCTTTACTCTAGCCTGAATTCCATTCCATCATCTTGTTCTGCTCTCTGTTCTGTATTCTGTTCTAGTCTGTTTTGTTCTTCCATTCTGTTCCGTTCCGTTCCGTTCCGTTCCATTCCATTCCATTCCACTCCACCCCACCCCACTCCACCCCACCCAGGGGTGAAATTTGACCGGATCAGACCAGCTCGGGCGAACTGGTAGGGACAATTTGAATCAGTTCGCCGAACTAGTAAAAAAGTCATCCTGATTGGCTCTGCCCACACCTGCCCGGTCGCCTGCTCACCCGGTCATCGCTCACCTCTTCCAGCCGCTCGCTTGGCCCTTCCAACCACTCGATATTCCACAGAATTCAACGTTAAATGCAGCAGCGAGAATCCAAACTTTTCTCCCTCCATTCACAGTGGAGCTGCTGCAGCCTGTCCCTTTAAGGTACTTTGAACCCCGGCATTCACTATGAGCCCTTCTGGTGCTCATACACACATTTTTTCCTACTGCGTTCTGTGGGCGTGGCTTGGTGGTAGGGTCATGTGACTGAGTGGGCGTGGCCATGAGTGACAGAGTTGGCCACGCCCACTCAGTCACAGGAAAAACCCCCCACCAAGCCACACCCACAGAACCAGTAGGGAAAAAAATTGAATGTTACCACTGACCCCACCTCATCATGCTATGCCATGCCATGCCATGCCATCTTCCCCTTATTATTATTATTATTTTGCTAAAGGAGGATTCTACCATTAATTCTGGAGCATATGCAGTTTGCCACAGCTGGATAGCATGGGGGATTTGCCAGAGCACAGGATCTTCTGTTAGGGAGAAGGGAAAGGAGAGTGTGTAAAAATGGAATGGAATGAGAATGAGAGTTGAACATGGGTTCAAGCTGGGAAGTCACTGAGTAAAACCCTGTGTTAGGAGGTGCCCGTACTCATTGTGTCAGGCCTGGAAGCCATCTTTTTCGTTGGATCTTCACACCTGCACATTTACTACTGTGGGAAACTGGGAGGGGGGATTGTATGGAGCAGGGGTGATATGTAGTCATAACAACATTCCTTTCTCAGAGAGTCAAGGACATCTTGCCCTGCACCTGTATGGCTGGAACTGGGAGGCATCTCCAGTTGGGACAGTGCATTGATTGGACCATGTGATGGACATGTGAGTGCTGGGCAGGGACTTGGACTTTCCTTTGGGTGGGGAAAACCTGGAAGCTTTCAGATTTGGATTTTCACAGATATGTCAATATGACATCTCTAATAAAATGCAACTTTGAGGAAATTCTAGCCTTGGAGTTTTCTTTCATAGGGGGTGTTACTTGGAACCCTGACACACTGCTTAGGAGAAACAGCAAGTCCTCCCAGACCCCCGAGGGTGTGAAAACCGATAGGCAGAATTTTAGGAGGTGCCTGTACTCACTGTGTTGGGGGCAGCAGGTTCTCCTGGACCCCTTTTTGGTCTGAAAACTGATAGGCGGAAGTTCCCTGGAAAGGAGGTGCCCCTACTCTGTTAGGGAACCAGAGTCCTCCCAGTTGCCTTTTCATTTTGTCTGAAAACTGATAAGTGGCGGAATTTTTTCCCCTCCCTGTATTTCATTTGCATCTTTGCTGTGGCACACATGAAAGAAGTAACCTTAACATTAGATGTTCCAGATGTTTTACCATGAACCTTCAGTTTCTTAAAATTAAGTCTAATTTCCATAATTGCCCATGTAGATGATAGTCGCTTGCTTCTCTGGAGACTCTAAGACAGGAGTCAGCAACTATAAACACACAAAGAGCCATTTGGACCCTTTTCCCACAGAAAAAGAAAACACCGGGAGCCACAAAACCCTTCCTGTGCTGACTATTTCTTGAGCGGCCACAAAACTAGCATATGTCGTTGAATTAAATGTTCTGTTTTCTTCTGAAACTTTTCTTTTCTTGGATTTATCCATGGTTGGCCTACCAGGGGTCAAAAAGCTCAATAAATTGCATGCTGGTGGGTGTCGCACATTGGTGGTTGTGATGCATATTTTGAGTGACAGGGAGCCACAGCAGAGGAGTGAAAGAGCCACATGAGGCTCCAGAGCCACAGGTTGCTGACCCCTGCTCTAAGAAATACCTAACAACCAAGTACTTAAATATCCCATGTAGATGAAAGGAGAAAATCAACTCAAGTCTACATGGCAAAGCAACTAAAGCTTTGTCATTGTTCTGACCTAGGCTTCTTCAGAAATTAAACAGCACAAACTTAGTCCCGGCAAACCTCTTTAATTCATACGGCTGTAAATTACTTTCATTTACAGCCCGCAAGGCTTGATAAACAGTCTTTCAGAGGAAGGTTACCAACACCCACCTATCTCACGTGAAACGTTGCCAAAGAGCTAATCTCCAGATGCAGGGCAAGGCCAAACTTGGCACAGAGTCACAAACAGAAATTTCAAATCTTGAATCGGACAGATGAACTAATTGCTTCCTGCAAAAGCTCACGTCCCGTTCGCTTCTCTTTTATGTCTTATGGGAGGGGCCAATCATCTCCAAGCCTTACTCCCAAGTCGACCCTGTTTCCTTAATTGCTCCTGTCTCCTGGCAGCTCTGCACAGAACAGCCTCTCGCTGTTCTTCTGCCTAGCTAATGTCAGACCCTGGAGACTCTGGAGGCAGCAAAGAACTACCAGATGGCCTTGGCCCCCTCTCTGCCTCTGACTCAGACCCATCGTCTGAGCCTTTCCCAGATTCCAGGACTGGCCCACATTCCTCCCCAACCTCTTCACTGTCCAAATCTGCTGCCAGCTCTGTTGGCCGCTGGTGGGCCACAACAGTCATCCTTCTTAGTACTTCGCTGAATCTTGAAGTGACAGATGATCTCCAGGACAATCTACACACTGTCAGGACTGGCCCGTGGTAAACTCACCATAGACTTCACTACCTGTCAAAATAAGCAACCTTAAATCATTTGATTAAAATAGTGTAGTCCTTCATACTGGCATGGAAATATTTCAGGCATAGAACATTCTGTTTTTTGAACCTTCTGGATTTTGCTAATGATCTTGTTATGACTGTCCCAAGCCCTGGCAAATGCGACAAAAGCTCATTTTCTGTCTCAATTATTCTAGGATTTATTGATGGCTATAACGGGGATTCCATAAAACATAAAAATTGGGGTCTCACTGGTTATCGTCTCTCTTTTACAACGTCCTGCTGTCTTCCCTTCCCCATTCTGACCAACCAAAGTTGCACATTCTGTCAGGGTTCCAAGTAACACCCCCATTTTCCCACAGTAGAATTTGTAGCAGGCCAGAAGGCTCAAAGATAAAAGATGGCTTCTGGGTCTGACACATTCATCCCCAAAAGCCATATTTTAAAAAAAAAATAAAAACCAGATCTTGAACCTTTGGGGAGCATTTATGTTAAGCAATGGAGCTTTCTTGTCATCGTTGACCTCCAAAATTCACAGGACCAAACCTAGTGAAGGAAGATGTCCAAGGCAGTCCAGCACCTGATGCAGATGTCTTCTGGGAGGTTTGGAGACAATTCCATCTGAACCAGTGGTGAAATCCAAATGTTGTTACTACCAGTTCTGTGGACGTGGCTTGGTGGACGTAGTGTGGCTTGGTGGGCATGGCAGGGGAAGGACTACTACGTAGGATTACGGTTCTGTGGGCATGGCTTGATGGGCATGGCTTGGTGAGCGTGGCAGGTGAAGGATATTGCAAAATCCCCATTCCCTCTCCACTCCTGGGGGAAGGATATTGCAAAATCTCCATTCCCACCCCACTCTGGGGCCAGCCAAAGGTGGTATTTGCCGGTTCTCCGAACTACTCAAAATTTCCGCTACCGGTTCTCTAGGACCTGTCAGAACCTGCTGGATTTCACCCCTGAACTAGAGAGTGTTTCTCCTGATCTGGTCTATCTTGAAGAGCTGACACAACCAAGCTGCATTAGCACACACGCATGTGCATGCACACACATACCACTTACAGGCACACACAGCCTCAAACAATCCAAAGTTAACATTAATTAAGTTTTAGGGGTGTCCAAAAGAATTATATATTTTTTTTAAAAAATGGAAAAGTGATATTTGTCCAGTTGTCAAGAAATAGATGGTGTTTCTTAACCTCAGAAATTTTAAGATAGATGAGTTCAAGTCCCAGAATCACCCCCCAGATGGATGACGAGAACTAGTTTGGCCTAGTGGTTAAAGCACCAGGCTAGGAACCAAGAGATCATGAGTTCTAGTCTTGGCTTAGACATAGAAAACTAGTCAGGGGACCTTGGAGCAGTAACTCTCTCTCAGCCCAATTCACCTCACAGAACTGAGGAAAATAGGAGGAGGAAGGAGTATTAGGTATGTTTTCCACCTTTGGTTATTTATAAAGTTGCTGAGGTTAGAAAACACTGATTTAACATACTGTTCAAACCAACCGTTCCCGGATAATTAATAAAACAAGACCAACCCAGAAATGTGTGAACTCCACTAATGTAAGAAAGCTGTCTACATTCGTAAATGTCTCTTCAACACTTGATCTTTATCTTCATGCCGCTGCTGACTTCAGTATTTCAGTATTCAGGGCCTCGATTTTAAGGGACAACAACGTGACATTTCAACTTTCTTTTGGGGGGAAAGCATCCCTTGCTGAGAGTCACAAACTTCATTATGCATTCTTCATGTCTTCTCTGGGTTTGTAGAAAAATATTTTTAGAGACAGAATTTTAATTCAAGCAACCAGCAGCCGGCTTCAAGGATCCTACATTTGGCATCACCGCCTCCTCTTCCCGAGGCTCAGATGCTGTATAAAAAGGCTGCGGCAGAAACGACAAAGCCTAAAAATAGCTCAGGTATCATATGAAGATGCTGGATTTTGCTCCGTCTCCGCCTCCCCTGGTCTTGCCAAAATATCCACCCACCGCTTACGTGCACTAGAGTAAAGGGACCATGTTGGTTGTGATTTAATTTGCAATTTGGAGAGTAAGAAGCAGAGCAAAAAAAAAGAGGAAAAAAATAGCAACAGTACTGACAAAGCAACAATGGTGCTTCATTCAGTAAATCGTGATTAAGCAAATCACACTTTAGAGCAATCTTGGAAAAGCAGCCTGCTCATATGCCACTTAAAAGTGGCTGCTCTCAGTTATTTTCACGTGGTATGTTTCTATATGCTCGATGCGGAATGATATTTTTAAGAACTGAGCTAGTTGTATATTAATATCCTACGTTTCGCTTCCTTTTTCTTTCATTTTTATAACATAGATGTTGTCCATCACATTAACAGAGTTGGAAGGGACCTTGTAGGTCATCTAGTCCAACCCCTCCCCCCCTCAAGCAGGAGACCCTACACCATTTCTGACAGATGGCAGTCCAGTCTCTTCTTGAAAGCTTCCAGTGATGACGCTCCCACAACTTACGAAGGCAACTTCTGTTCCATGGGTTGATTGTTCTCACTGTTAGAAAATTTCTCCTTATTTCCAGGTTGAATCTCTCCTTGGTCAGTTTCCATCCATTATTCCTTGTCTGGCCTTCGGGTGCCTTGGAAAATAGCTTGGACCCCTCCTCTCTGTGGCAGCCCCTCAAATATTGGAACACTGCTATCATGTCTCCCCTGGTCCTTCTCTTCACTAGACTAGACTTTCTCAACCTCCTCCCACAGGAGGAACTTCATTGTGGCCCGAAGCACTGAATTCTCTTCATCCTGAGATCTTTAGAAGCCCCCTCTCCAGCTTCCAGCAGGAAACTGCTACTGCTTCTATCTCTAACACTGTTTTTTCAATGAGGTTGTTTCAGTAGTTCTTGTGTGTGGTGTTGTTGTTGTTTTTTTTAACCGATAATAATCAAGAGGAAATGGTGACATGCTCTCATGTCTCCCCTGGTCCTTCTCTTCACTAGACTAGCCATGCCCAGTTCCTGCAACCGTTCATTGTATGTTTTAGCCTCCAGTCCCCTAATCATCCTGGTTGCTCTTCTCTGCACTCTTTCTAGAGTCTCAACATCTTTTTTTTTTAGTATGGTGACCAAAACTGGATGCAGGATTCTAGGTGTGGTCTTACTCACAAACATTATGTGATGGTTTAATTTATAAAAAATTAAATAAATAAATAAATAAATGAATGAATGAATAAATAAATGAATAAATAAATAAATAAATAAATAAATAAATAAATGGAATGTAGACGGGAATCCCAGGACGGAGGGGATGCATTCCAGAGGAGCACGAGGCAACTCAGTCTAGATAGTTAGTGCGAGAGAAAGGGAGTGAAGACGATTCCTCCTTAATTAGCTCCCGTCTATATGCTTTATGGGGATAGTAAACTGCCTTAGTTTGGCAAGATTCTGTTATTAGGGGAGGGTCAATTAAAAAAAAAGTCTGCTTGGAAGAATCACAATGAGCCTTTCTTGGTTTTTGGAGCTGTCATCAATCATGCCAAACTAAAGCACGCTACCACTTTGATTAAGCATATACTTTGGGGAAGCCCCTCTTTCTCACACACAAACTATCTGAACTGAGTTGTCTCTTGCTCCTCTGGAATGGACCCTCTTCCTTCTGGGAATCCAGAAGAATTCTGGAATATACTGTATATAAATATACTGGTATGTATGTATCGGGGTGAAATCCAGCAGGTTCTGACAGGTTCGGGAGAACTGGTAGTGGAAATTGTGAGTAGTTCAGAGAACCGGCAAATACCACCTCTGGCTGGCCCCAGAGTGGGGTGGGAATGGAGATTTTGCAATAACCTTCCCCTGCCATGCCCACCAAGCCATGCCCACAGAACCTGTAGTAAAAAAAATTGGATTTTACCACTGGTATGTATGTATGTATGTGTCAGCACTTCAAGCTGCATTTACTCTAGTGCTGACATAAGAAGAAGAAGCGGAGGCATCTGGAAAGGGACGTTTGACTTTTCACCTACTTATTTTCCCTGGAGATAATATCCCCTAGGAGATGGGAGGGGAGGGGGGAAATTCCTTTGAGCTGGAGCAGTAGATTAGGGGTAGAGTGACTTGGAAGATGGCCAATGAGTGCAGGGGAGTGGGGAACGGAAAGGGAGGGTTTTGGGTCTGGAAGTCAGTATTGGCTGCAATGGAGTCGGATACAGAATGTTGTGCTTAATAAATGAGAGTTTTCTTCAAAGACTTTGTTTGAAATGCAATTTATTTGAAACAACCTTGAAACCTGACAGTATGTATGTATGTATGTGTATGTGTGTGTGTGTATGTATGTATATATATGCATATTTCTTTGTGATATCTATCTATCTATCTATCTATCTATCTATCTATCTATCTATCTATCTATGCATCCATCCATCTATCATCTACCTATCAAGTATCGTCTATTGATCTGTCTATCAATCATTGTATCTTTTTTGGTTAAGGCCAATATTTGTTGTTTTCTGTTGTTTTTCTGTTAGATTGGACTAATCTAACAATGTTTTTCTGGTTTAGGTCTCACAATTTTGAGGCCTTGCATTTTGGAGAATGGACACACACACATTATAGTGAGAGTGGGAAAGCATTCAAGCAATGAAACAAAGAGCTAAGAAGAACTCCACATAAGAAATGCCAACAACCTGTAGCTCTCTAGTTCAAATCATTCAGGACCAATCATCTCCCGTTGTAATTTCCTTCTGTCCTTCTGGATTAAACCCTGGTCAATTTGTGGTCCTCCAAATGTGGATGAGTCACAATTGTCAACAGCTTCCACCTGCCTGGCTAATGGTGAGAGATCTTGAGACTAGTATATAATATCACCCGAAAAACCAGGAATCCTCCATCCCTCCTATCAGCTGTGCTTCAAAGCTCCTTGAATGAGCATTTACAGAATCTTACGAAGACCAACAATGAGAAACACCACCTAATAGGAAATGGAGAGTTTTGTAGAGTAGACATCAAGACCAAGAGCCTTGGTGGCGCAGCAGACTAAAGTGCTGTTAAGTAACACCAGCTGCCTGAAATTACTGCAAGTTCAAATCTCACCAGGATCAAGGTTGACTCAGCCTTCCATCCTTTCGAGGTAGGTAAAATGAGGACCCGGATTGTTGGGGGCAATAAGCTGACTTTGTATAAAAAAAGAACACCGCTTGGGGGGGGGGGCAAAGCCCTACTAAGCAGGTATATACAAAAGTATGAAGGCTATTGCTTAACGCATTGTTAGCCGCCCTGAGTCTCCGGAGAAGACTGAATCACTGAATCATAGAACTGGAAGGTAACATCAAACGTCTTCTAATCCAACCCTCTGCTCAAGACAGAAGACCTTATACCAGTGATGGCTAACCTTTTTTTCCTCAGGTGCCAAAAATGTGTGCATGCCCACACCATAATGCAATGCTTCCCCCCCCCTGCATGCACCCCCCCGCCCCCCCCCCCATGCATGAGGACACAAACACACACCTCTGTGCCCCGTTTTGGGCCTAGCAGGCCTCTCTGAAGCTTCCAGATGCTGTAAACGGCCCATTTCCAGACTTCCATTAGGCCCATTTTTTACCCTCCCCAGGCTCCAGAGGCTTCGGAGGCTTTCCTGGAGCCTCCAGGAGGGTGAAAAATGGCCTCCCCCAGCCCTCTGGAGACCCTCCAGAGGCTGGAAAGAGCCCGTTACTGGACTTCCGTTATTTCCGGGAGGCCTGTTTTTGGCCCTCCCAGAGCCTCCGCATGAGCCCTGTACTTACCTGGCATCCAAAATGGACTTCGTGGAGACTCCTGGGAGGGGAGGGGCAGCATGGGCATGCAAGCGCGTCTCCCGCGTGTGTGGCAGAGACCCGAAAATCAGCGGGAGGTGTGCACGCATGCGTGGTGGAGCTGACCTAAGGCGACGGCTTGCGTGCCCGCAGAAATGGCTCCGCGTGCCACCTGTGTGTTGTGGCTCCGTTACCTGAGCCTGTGTTATCGGAGGGAGAAGGCTCCAAACATGAAGGAGTGGAGTTGGCCAGGCCTCCCTCTCCAGGACCCTCCTCTCTGGCAATGCCTCGGGTGTCTCCTGAAGGAGAAGAGATTGGCCAGGAGCCAGGTATCTCCTCGCAGTCGGACAGTGACGGAGATAAGTCTTGGCTGGATCCACGCCAGCGTCGGAGAGACAGGCGCGCACAGCAGAAGAGGAGGCGTGCCACAGATTAGGCTGAGTCACTGGACCACACCCCACAGGGGATAAAAGGGAGTGAGGTGGCCATTCAGACTCTGTGACGGACAAAACAAACTACTAGTGAGTCACATTGTATCTTTGAAATAACATTATCTGCCTTGGATTTAATACGGACTGGACTTGACAATTCTTGAACTGTGTGTATCTTGTTTGGGTTTATCTGTCGGAGGAACAACCCCTCCTTCTATGACTAAAGTTCTTGGCAAGCAGCTACTGGGTTGCTGCCAAGCCTCTTATCAAAAGAATTTGTTGTCTGCCAGTTTTATTTAACCCCTGACTATCTGTTTGTGTGCGTGTGTGAGACGGGGACAGAACACTGTGGCATGTGTGCCATAGGTTCACCATCACAGCCTTATACCATCTCGGTTCAAGAGTTGTCAAGTCTATTTTTGGAAAACCTCCCGCGATGGAGCAAACACAATTCCAGGAGGCAAGCTATCCCATTGATTGATTGTTTTTGCTGTCATAAATGTCTTAGTTCTAGGTTGGATCTCTCCTTATTGAGTTCGTCATGGAATTATCCCCAGTGAATGATGGAAACCGATATCCTTCCTTTGAATAGGTTCTTACCTTTCCTTTAAAAACAACCTACCTTTAAAAACAACCTACCCATCCCAAGATTTTTCAGAAACAAAGGGTGGGAGCTGAGCCCCTTTCATTCCCTTGGGTTGTCATCAGAGGTGGGTTTCAGCAGGTTCTGACCAGTTCTGGAGAACCGGTAGCGGAAATTTTGAGTAGTTCAGAGAACCAGTAAATACCATCTCTGACTGGCCCCACCCCCATCTATTCTCTGCCTCCCGAGTCGCAGCTGATCGGGAGGGAATGGAGATTTTGCAGTATCCTTCCCCTGGAGTGGAGAGGGAATGGAGATTTTGCAGTAACCTTCCCCTGGAGTGGGGAGGGAATGGAGATTTTACAGTATCCTTCCCCTGTCATGCCCACCAAGCCATGCCCACCAAGCCATGCCCACAGAACCGGTAGTAAAAAAATTTGAAACCCATCACTGGTTGACATGCCCTTAGAGCAGTGTTTCTCAACTTTGGTAGCTTGAAGATGGGTGGACTTCAACTCCCAGAATCCCCCAGCCAGCGCTGCTGGCTGGGGGATTCTGGGAGTTGAAGTCCACCCATCTTCAAGCTACCAAGGTTGAGAAACACTGCCTTCGAGAAAGAGCGGGTGCGTATCTTGAAAGAGCAAAGAAGCAAAGGAATGCCCAACTAAAATTTGCAAGGCTTCTTAGCTGGGTTACAAAATCTATGCTGAGTTCTCCCAGCCTTTTCCCTATTCCGTGCATTGCTCTCTGCAAGCCTGGGTGTCTCCCTTTCGTGACACGCTGTTCCTAGGCAGGGAGTGACTTAATGAGCGTCAAAAACAGAGAGACTTGAAAAAGGGGTTTGCCAGAAACCTCTGTGACCTGAATGTTAATAAGGGGATGAATGTCATCAGCATCTTTGCTGGCTGCCCCTCCTCGTCTTCTCCCTAGCAATAACCCATCTTGAAAGTAAGGGATTATATATCGCAGAAAAGACCTTCTGCGGAGAACATATAATTATTCGGAACAAGAGCCGTGCGAGCCTAAAAAGGATCATTTTTCCAGTGGCATTTGCTTGTGCGGTCCCAGCCCAGGTGAGGAGAAGTAAAAGAGAGATGGGTAGAGCAAAAATTAAAAAAAACCAGGGTGGAAAACCAGGTTACGTTTGTGAAGCGAAGCCCTGGCATTTCAACGTTCATCATTATGGGAAGCTCAAACCATTGGCAGGAAAAACACTGTTATCAATCACCCTGACTTGGAATAAACATCTCTGTGTGAAGCTATTACCAAAAAAGGTGCATTTAAGAAGGAGCCGATCTGCTACGCATATCACAACCCCCAGCTGTTTAATCACTTCCTTGGCTCCCGAGGACGGCAACTAATTTTGTTGCCATCACAGTTTTATTGAAACTGTTGAGCTGTCACACAAAAGATCATTCATTTGTCGACATGCTCCCAACTGCAAAAGAGGAAGGTGAGTACCCCGCCGTTTGGAAAAAGAGATCTCATAAAAGGGAATGTAAAAACACACACACACAATGTCAATACAACTGTATTTCATTTAAGAAGCCGCTTGTATAAACATGTAATTCTGCAAGCGGTGGAATGTTGCTAGCAGCTACTAAGGAAACGGGAGAAACCAGGTATGTATCTTTCATTGTCAATGAATGGGGGAAATGTGATCTCCAAAGCAAATATTTGTTTCTGTAGGGGTTTTTATTTATTTTTTTCATGACTGCAACAGGGGATAAACAGGTCAAATCTTCTTTTCCTGTCTGCTTGAATTCTGCCCCTGAGCTGATGCTGTTTGCATTACTTGAAAATCCACCATTAAGATGCCAAGTCGCATTTGACGTAAAGTGTAGAGCAGTTCTCCCATTCCCTTGCCTCTTGGTACAAAATCTATTTTTATAGTTTGGGGGTTTTAGTTGCCTTTCTGTTCTACTGCGCGGTGTTCTGTGTGCTTCTTGGGCAGCATATAGTGTCATATAGTGCAAATATGTCTTTCTCTTTTAGGAAATGGAGAGATCTTTTCTAGATACTTCTGGTTGAAGAGGTTTCTCTGATCTACTATGCTTCCAACAACTGCACAGATAAACAGTAATACAGAACTGGGTTTACAAATTGCTCAAAGGCATAAATGATAGCTTACAAACCAAAGTGACTAGATTCACACTAGACACTGTAGAAAAACAACCCATCTTGCCTTAGCTAGAATTGGGGGGTACTACACCAACAACATGCCTGAGTTCTGAACACGTTTTAAGCTAATATGACAGTTTATTGTCTTCGAGATGCATTGGGACTACATCTTCAAGAGTTTCCAGCCATGGTTAAGTTATAAAGTAAGTCAAAACCCACCACACAATACCAATAAAACCAGTTCTTGTTTCTTTAAACACTTTCCACTTCTCTCCACGGAGGAAAACAAAACAAAACCCTGCTTTGCGAGACCATTTTTCAGGAATCTCTAGAGTTGAGTTTCATGTCCATGTCTGCCCTATCAAACTAGAAAGCTTAAGTCCACAGGATAATCATCTAACCCTTTATTTTCCTTTTGCAAAACCAACTAGAACTCAAGCCAAGAACTTGATGATCACATTATTAGTGGTTCCTGTAGTAGAGTGGAGTGGAGTGGAGAGGAGTGGCGGGGAGGGGAGGGGAGGGGAGGGGAGGGGAGGGGAGGGGAGGGAATAGGAATAGGAATAGGAATAGGAATAGGAATAGGAATAGGAATAGAATAGAATAGAATAGAATAGAATAGAATAGAATAGAATAGAATAGAATAGAATGACAGATAGATATAGATATAGATATACAGTAGATATCAATATCGATATCGATATCGAGATATAAATATAGATAGAAAGACTTAAGATAAATAAATAGAGATGATGGATAGAGATGATAGGTAAATAGATAGATTAGATAGATGATAGATAGATAGATAGATAGATAGATAGATAGATAGATAGATAGATAGATAGATAGATCTATATAGAGAATAGAATAGGATAGAAGGCTGGAAGGGACCTTGGAGGTCTTCTAGTCCAGCCCCCTCCTCAAGCAGGAGAACCTGCTATACCATTTCAGACAAATGACTGTCTAGACTCTTCTTAAAAATCTCCAGTGATGGAGCGCCCACGATTTCTGGTGGCAAGCTGTTCCACTGGCTAATTGTCCTCACTGTTGGAAGTTTCTTCTTAATTCCAGGTTGCTTCTCTCTTTGGTTAGTTTCCAACTATTGTTTCTTGTCTTGCCGTCTGGTGCTTTGGAGAATAATTTGACCCCCTCTTCTTTGTGGCAGCCCCTCAAGTACTGGATCAATTGATCAAGATTGATCAGTTCAAGGTTGCAGCATCAAAACAGAGGGGGGAAAAAGATGCCACTCTCATTGACCCAACTAAACTTTGCCTCCAGACAATCTCTCAGTTCCTTATAGTATTTTGAGCCTAGCCACACTATATTTACTATCTAGTTAGACCCAGTTGTTCATTCCTTGCACTGGCTAGATCCAGGGGTGGGCTTCAAAAATTTTAGCAAGGGGTTCTTTGCCTGGTTTCTGGGTGGCCATGGTGGGTCTCCTGCACCACGGTGGGAGCGGGCATTTTTGCCCTCCCTGGGCTCCGGAGGCTTTCCTTGAGTCCCCGGAAGGGCGAAAACGGCCTCCCCGGGCTCCAGAGGCCCTCTGGAGGCCAGAAACAGGCCCGTTTCCAACCTTCCCGAACTTCCAGTAGGCCCGTTTTTTGCCCTCCCTGATCCTCCGCGTGCACCCTGCACTTACCTGCATCCAAAATGAGCTGTGTGGGGACTCCTGGGAGGGGAGGGGCAGGGTGGGTGGGGCAGGGCCACCCAGGAGTGGGATTTGGGGGTTCTCCGAACTGCACAGAATCTTAGCTAGAGGTTCTCCTGAACCCCTGCGAACCCCCAGTAGCCCACCCCTGGCGAGATCCTCGTATTTTTTCCTGCTTCTTTGAATCAGGCTGTTTTCAAACAGAGGCTAACCAGATGCCTCTATATCAGGGGTGTCAAACTTGATTACATTGAGGGCCGCGTCAGGGTTGTGTTTGACCCTGGGGGGGATGGGTGTGGCCAGGATGGGCCTGGCCAGCTTGACCTCACTCATGTCAAGGGTGCCTGTGGCAGTCCCGAGAGCTCTGCCACAGAAAACAGGCTCCCGAGCTCCATTCTCAGCTGCAACGGCCTCTTGCAACCCTCTTCCAGCAAAAACGGAGCTCGCGGCCCTCCGGAGCTCTGTTTTTGCTGACAGAGGCACTGCGGGCCAGTCTTTTGCTGTTTCCAGGGGGGTCCCACAGGCCAGATCCGGCCCCCAGGCCTTAAGTTTGACACCTTTGTTCTATATAGACCACCATCAGAACATGATGGCTTCCTTGTAGCTCTTTTATTTCTTGATTTTGAAAGCTCCATGCAACCATTACAGCTAGGAGCAATTAGGAAAATTGTCCTTCATGCAAGACATTTGGCAGGATCTGATGCTTACAGCAAACCATAATGGGGCTTTGTTGGGATTTGGCCGAGGTCATTTTGATTTGTGGAACCACTTTTATACCTGGGCTTTTTAATGGAGAACACATCCATAGCAGGGGTGAAATGCTACCGGTTCGGATGAGTTTGACCGAACTGGTAGCAGCGGCGGCGGGTGGTTTGGAGAACCGGTAGCAGCTGCAGTGCGAGGCTCTGCCCACCCACCCGGATGTCATTACTTCCTGGTTTTAACCAGGAAGTAACCTGTTTTTTTACCCTCTGCGCATGAGCAGAGAGTCCAAAATTGCACACACACACGGAGCGTGCACTTCCGAACTGGTAGGGAAGGTAAGTAGATTTCACCCCTGATCCATAGTGCCCTCCTCAGAAAACCATGGCTTAATGCAACTTGTAAATTCAAGATAAATCTTGTTTAACTTTCATGTCCTTCATTAATGCATCTCGGGTGATTTATTTCTTCAGCCCTCCTGTGCAATTTGTTCCAGCATTTTATCCCAAATCAGTCATCTCATCAAAGCGATGATCTCTTTCGAAAGGAGCTAACTAAAGGCTTACACTGATTTGCCATGTTTCATTTTACAAATACACTGGTGGAGAAACAACGCCACAATGTTCGGAGGAAAAATATCCACCAAGCCCAAAACGTTATTAGCTTGTAGAACCTGAGCTAAGCCCTCGTTTATGCCCTTAGACAGGTTCTTTGCATCTCGCTAAGGCAGTAATAGTTTAACCATCATTTGTTGAAATCTGCTGGGTAGCTTTTCACAAAGCCGTACGACACATTAAAACTTTAGCAATTCTATGCTGAATTACCTGAGAATAAACAGCCTAATGGAGCTTATTTCTGAGCGGGTATGCAACTGTTCATCTGTGTTAAATCTCATTTAAAATACTATAACAACCGATGTATTTTCACAAAGACATTTCGATTATAACATCTTTAGCTAGGACGTGGGGCGGGGGGGATCTGTTTTTAGCCATTCAAAAGATTTTAAGGAAGATCAACTGAACAACGAGGTTTGCAATAAAGCTACAGGTCCACAAAGCAATGAAAAAAAAAAATGATTAGGGGTAACAATTGTCATCTCACATCCTAGACTAGTTTCCTTGTCTTATATGAATTATTCAGGAGACCAAATAACAATTAAAGGGTGTGCATATTAAGGGCAGTACGAGCAAACCAATCCAAAGCTTTCTTCAGAAAGGTTTGACCTGGATATTGGCTACAAACCAGACCCCAGATAGTGGTATATCACTATTCAGTTTTGGAGCTTAGAAAAATATTGCAAGTTATTTAGCAGTTAGCACTTATACTTATATACCGCTTTACAGTGCTTTACAGCCAGTGATGGGATTCAAATAATTTAACAACCGGTTCTCTGCCTTAATGATTTCTTCCAACAACCAGTTCACCAAACTGCTCAGAAAGTTAACAACCGGTTCTCCCGAAGTGGTGCGAACTGGCTGACTCCCATCACTGTTTACAGCCCTCTCTAAGCGGTTTTACAGAGTCAGCTTATTGTCCCCAACAATCTGGGTCCTCAGTTTACCCACCTCAGAAGGATGGAAGGCTGAGTCAACCTTGAGCCTGGTGAGATTTGAACTGCTGGCAGTCAGCAGAATTAGCCTGCAGTACTGCACTGTAACCACTGTGCTACCGTTAAACCAAATGCTGATCTCAATTTGGCCCTCCCCCAGGAATGGATGGATCTGGTCTTTCAAAGTCTTTGAATCCTTACCAACTTCATCTCTCCATTGTTTGTCTTTGGAGGAAACTTTTCTAGATGAGAATTTCCTGACCTTAAAAGGTACCAGTAAAGGTTCCCCTCGCACATATGTGCTAGTCGTTCCCGACTCTAGAGGGAAGTGCTCATCTCCGTTTCAAAGCCGAAGAGCCAGCACTGTCCAAAGACATCTCTGTGGTCATGGGGCAGGCATGACTCAACGCCAAAGGCTCACGGAACGCTGTTCCCTTCTCACCAAAGGTGGTCCCTATTTTTCTACTTGCATTTTTTACGTGCTTTCGAACTGCTAGGTTGGTAGAAGCTGGGACAAGTAACGGGAGTTCACTCCGTTATGCGGCACTAGGGATTCGAACCGCTAAACTGCCGACCTTTCGATTGACAAGCTCAGCGTCCTAGCCACTGAGCCACCGCGTCCCCTGACCTGACCTTAGAAAACGTCAAAGTAGGAGTCTCTTGAAGAAATGGACAACCATCCTATGCTGTCCAGGGATGAGGAGATTCTAACCCTGTTGAGCAGAGACAAAGAATGCTACATTAAAAAAAAATATTTGTTTGTTTGACCCCCAAAGAGTACTTTTGGTCTAATGCAGAGGTGGGCAACTATGGCCCTTTTACGACTTGTGGACTTCAATTCCCAGAATTCCTGAGCTAACATGGCTGGCTCAGGAATTCTGGGAGTTGAAGTCTACAAGTCATAAAAGGGCCATATTTGCCCACCCCTTGTCTAATGAGAGGGGAAGCAAAAAGTTATAAGAAACTGCAGAGCTGATCTCGGAGAAGCTTTCCAAAAACTGATAAGACTTCCTACAGCCTATCTCAAGAAAGCATAGTTGCTAAAGTGGTCTTGGTTTCCTGATCTGATCTACCTTGCCATGGTGGCCCAGTGGTTAGAATGCAGTATCGCAGGATGATTCTGCTCACTGCCAGGAGTTCGATCCTGATCGGCTCAAGGTTGACTCATCCTTCCATCCTTCCGAGGTCGGTAAAATGAGGACCCAGATTGTTTGGGGGGAATAGGCTGACTCTGTAAACCGCTTAGAGGAGGCTATAAAACACTGTGAAGTGGTCTATCAGTCTAAGTGCTATTACTATATGAGAGCCGTGGTGGTGAAGTGCTTAGAATGCAGTATTGCAGGCTAAGTCTGCCTACTGCCAGGAGTTCGATCCTGACCGCCTCAAGGTTGATTCAGCCTTCCATCCTTCCGAGGTCAGTAAAATGAGGACCCAGGTTACTGGGGGCAATATGCTGACTCTGTAAACTGCTTAGAGAGGACTGTAAAAGCATTGTGAAGCGGTTTATAAGTCATTTGCTATTGCTATAGCCAGGGCTGGTTAAAAGATTTATAGGAATGCTGCTTAAACCAAACTAGAAAGGAACAAAGCTTGAAGGAACTGAAATTCTGCTAATGTTAAAAGCGAAAAGGGTGAGGTTTTGTTTTTTTTTAACTTGATCTTTATGATCCATCTTCCCCCTCCCGCACACCCCTGGCTATGCTCCCCTTCATCCTTACCTATGAATATTTTATGAAACCTTGTTTCTCATGCATATACAAAAGATGCACTCAGTAATACAAAGTACCTTTGGAAATCTCTTTTTAAAAGTCAGTTTGGCAGGGCTCCTTGAAGCCTTCACAGGTTATCTGCAAGGTGGAAAATGGACAGGCCATTACTGAGACAAATATTTTCTTCTTTGCTGGGGGAGGGGCAAGGGGTTTAAAAGAAAGAAATTCAAAGATAAATGCCATGAGCCGCAGCGGCTACTCTGAGATTCTCAGGATGGATGTCAAACTCTCCTTGTAGCAACTTGGACTAGAAAATAATTAATCCCCAAAGCCAGTTTCTTGGCACTCTGATTAGCAAAAATGGTTAGCAAAAAGATGAAAGTTTCAACAGAAGAATTCCAGTGAGTACCCTACGTTGAAATATATATGTGTGTGCATTTCTCTTTAGCCAGGTTCTTCCTACGTGAACCAAGATTTTTATGCAGCCCTAGTTCAGTGAAATCACAATCCACTGGTTTCTAGGATTTTTTTCAGGCAGCCAGCAAGCACCCTGCTGCCCATTGGGAGACTAAGGAGACTAAGATAGATTTATTTCGGACTTATTAGTCCTCATCAGTTAGCCAGACCCTCATCCCATGTATCCCATGAGATAGATAGATAGATAGATAGATAGATAGATAGATAGATAGATAGATATCAAATTTATATTTTGCTGATAAAGAAATAAAGGGAGACTAGTATAGATCTATTTCAAGCTATTTAGCTCTTATCTGCAGCCCGTTTTTGCTCCCAGGAGGCTGCAGGGAGGCCTACTAGGCCCCAAACAGGACACGGGGGTATGTGACGCCCCCCCCATGGCCCATTTTTGCTCCCAGGAGGGTGCAGGAGGCTGAGTGCTGCCTATCACACCCCTGGCCACGCCCACTATGGCCACGCCCACCCAGAGGGTCATTAGGGCAGAGAACCAGTTGTAAAATTATTTGAATCCCACCACCGCTTTTACGGATATTGTTAGGATATGGTTTGAGCCTAACAAGTTGTCCAGGCAATATATGTGTATTGTGACTTTAATATGAATATCTATTGTATAATTTTAAGGCTTTAATGCTGAGTCATGCTGTAATTAGGTAATGACTAATTGTGAGAGTATTTAAGCAAGGTATTGTAACGTGTTCAGTTGCTGATGTGATATGCTACCATTGTGTGTGGAGCTGATATGATATGCTGCCATAGTGAGGAGTTGCTGTCTGCTAATCATCGTTTGATGGATCTGCTACCATCGTGGTTTGTGAACCAGAGTGAGTTTGTTATTCTAACCAACTAATATTTGTTTGGTAAGAAGATTCTGTAACTACTGGACTGATTTAACTGGCAAAGACTTGGAATTTGTTTAAAGACTACGAGACTGTTTTTCTACTATAAAGTAAGCTTTTGATAAACCAGTTTGCATATCTCTTATTCATTGCTCTCAGCAACGTTTCCTTGTGCATTTACTCTGCTGGTTGGTAACACAACACCAATATCCTTAACAGATATATAAAGCTGATGTCTCTGTAAGAACTGCTGCATGTAGCTCCATGCTTATTCTCGGTGGCCCTCATTCTCTGGGATTTTAGGGATGGTTCTTTCCTGAACCAAGGATTTTGTGCATGAAAAGCACATCCGTGTTATAGCTTTTCTTTTTCTGAGGTCAGGTTGGAAAGAAGGCCAATAGAGCTGAGTGAAATAAATAGTCCCTTTTTTCTACTTTCCTCTCTAGCGGATTCTCATTCGTTTTGATAAAAAGTTGCTTTTAAGATTCCTCGCAAATGGGAAGATGGTGGCATCAGTGCATTTTTTTCCCATTAGGAAATTGTGCCGTGAAAGTGGAGATTCATGCATACCAATCAATGCACTAGCAGCCTGCAGCTTTCCTAGTTTCTTACGTTTCAACTAGAATCATCAAACTGGAAGGGATCTTAAGACTTCATCTATTCCAACCACCCGCTCAGATTCACTGGAGAAATGTGTCCCAACCTTAGCAACTTTAAGGCAGGAGTGAAATCCAGCAGGTTCTGACCGGTTCTGAAGAACCGGTAGCGGAAATTTTGAGCAGTTCGGAGAACCGGCAAATACCACCCTTGGCTGGCCCCAGAGTGGGATGGGAATGGAGATTTTGCAATATCCTTCCCCGAGGAGTGGGGTGGGAGTGGAGATTTTGCAGTATCCCTCCCCCAGAATTGGGGTGGGAATGGAGATTTTGCAGTATCCTTCCCCCAGGAGTGGGGTGGGAATGGAGATTTTGCAGTATCCTTCCCCCAGGAGTGGGGTGGGAATGGAGATTTTGCAATATCGTTCCCCGAGGAGTGGGGTGGGAATGGAGATTTTGCAGTATCCTTCCCCCTGGAGTGGGGTGGGAATGGAGATTTTGCAGTATCCTTCCCCCAGGAGTGGGGTGGGAATGGAGATTTTACAGTATCCTTCCCCTGCCATGCCCACCAAGCCACACCCACAGAACCGGTAATAAAAAAATTTTTGGATTTCACCACTGCTTTAAGGCATGTGGATTTCAACTCCCAGAATGTCCTTCCATTCCCCACCATCCAGTCAGAGCTGAAGAAGCTTCTTGGATGAGAAGCGAAACATCTTCAAAGAAAAACCAGGAAGTCCAGTTGCCTCTTGAAAAAAGCACCTTTAGGACAACCATGACCTGGATGACTTGAGAATCTCTATAGACATCTCCCAGAATGGCTATCTAGGAAATTCTGGAAGTTTAAGTCCAGGTATCTTAAAGTCACCAAGGTTGAAAAAACACAGGTTAAAGTCACCAAAATTGAAGTCCGCCTATCTCAAAATCACCAAAGGCATTGCCAATCAATGATCCATCCGGCCTCCATTCGAAAACCTTTAGAAACATCATGAGGCAGTCTGTTTCACTGGCCAACAGTTAGTGCTGTGAGGAAGCTCCTCCTGACATCCTGAAGTACAGGTAGTCCTCGACTTATGACTACAATTTTGCCCAAAATTTCTGTTGCTAAGTGAGACATTTGTTAAGTCAGTTTTGCCCCATTTTGACAACCTGTCTTGCCACGTTTGTCAAGTCAGTGAATCACTGCAGTTGTTAAAATAATAATCCGGTTGTTAAGTGAATCATTTGACTTTGCTTGTCGGAAGGTTACAAAAAGTGATCCCACGATCCCAGGACACTACGACCGTCATAAATATGAGCCAGTTGCCAAGCGTCTTGAATTTTGATCACGAGGAAGCTGCAACGGTGTGAAAAACTGTCATAAGTCACTTCTTTCAGCCCCGTCGTAACTTTAAATGGTCACTAAATGAACTGTTGTAAGCCAAGGGCTACCTGTAATTCCCTTTCTTGGATTTTTTATATATATATATATATATTGGCTTGGAAAACACAACGAGCCAAGGAAGCCTTGTTTTAAAGAACGAAAAAAGACATTTTTGAGAAACCGCAGGACACATTTCAGCTCAGCGTTAACTACAAAGAGTTAAGTTTAAATCCTGCGGAGTCTTTAACAAGGGATGCTAAGAAAGCCATACCTGGGGTGAACATCGCCAGGCACATGTTCCCAATGTGATGGATTGCAACAGTGAGCTGATTGGGAAAAGCTGATGATGCCCAATTTGCATTCTAAATACTCGGATTTTTTTAAAAAAATAATAATTCCCCCAGTGCCTGGATAAGATCATCATTTTCTATTTTTCTAAAATAAATGACACATTAGGACGGGAGTAGCACAGAATATTAATCAGCTCTGACATTTGGGAGGACTACAGATGCTTCCGATCCAACTCCAAAAAAGGGGGCTTTGGAACATTCCCAAGTGCAAATCCAACACCTGGTCTGCCGTATTTGAAAACGGCTATAGCCGGGGTGAAATGCTACCGGTTCGTTCCGGTTCGGTTGAATTGGTAGTGATAAAAACTACCAGTTCGGGCAAACCAATAGTTTAAAAAAAAGCTACTGGTTCAGGTGAACCTGTAATTTAAAAAAGTTACAAGTTCCTCCGAACCAGTATTTCCAATGATCAGCTGTGCTGCGCAGTTTAGTTTGGCTAAATCGCATGGCGCAGCTGATTCCCCCTCCTCACTGTTCTACTTACCGTCCCAAGCCTCCTTTTGGCGCATATTGGGCACGCGCGTGCGCAGCGGACATGTGCAGCCAGCGAACCAGTAGCAAACCAGTTCAGATTTCACCAGTGATTTACAAGCCAGCTCTAGAGAGCTACTGCACTAGCCTGGGAAATGATTTGGCTTTACTCTCTGAAGTGACCTCAGCATTGCCAGGCTCACTGAAGCCCCTTTTTTGAAGCCCCGCATGACTGGTTTCAGTTTGAAAGTTTTTGATGAAATGGGGAATGTTCATCACGAAAGATCAAAATCGCGAAGCGGGGAAGCCAGCCATGTGGACGCCGATGAATTGACATTCCAAGAGGCATTGCCTGTGGTGGAATGTAGTCTGGATTCCCAGGAGGGAGGAGAGGCATTCCGTAGGGAAAGGAGGCAGCGAATGTTCTGCCCCAGCTACGGACCCCAAAGAACGCAGCACACACAAACTCTATACAAAGCTTATTTTACTCAAATAACTCAGTCTTTATCAACCAAAAGCTGTTAATAAACTGTCTTAACAACCTACAAGAATTATGAGATAAGGTAATCACAGTCTTACTAGAGTTGGCAGAAAGCCCAGAAGCAATTTGCAGAGAATCCAGACGCGAAGGAGAGTGAACTAAAGTTGTTCCCTACAACTTGGTGCAATCGGCATTCCTCCTTAAAAAGGTTAAGGGAGTGGCCAATTAGCCCCAAGCCTTACTCTCGAGGAGACCTCCTCCTGAGGAGCCACTCCTGCCTTTTGGCAGCTCTGCGCCCGTGCATTGAGAAGAGGCTCCTCCTCTTCGTCCTCTTCACTTAAAGGAGCTTCTGGAAGTTCTGAAGGCCCTGGCTGAATCCCTGCCTCTGGCACCACATCTTCTCCAGCCTCCTCACTGTCCGACTCAAGCACCAGCTGCACAGGCTGCTGACGCAGCACCACACCAGCCTCCTCGTCGTCAGAATCAGCTACAATCTGCACAGGCCGCTGACGGGCCACAACACTGAAGGATGAAAAGTTTGACAGGAAGGAAGGTTAAAACGGCCCCTCCCTAGCGATGCCTAGAGTATGTCAGTAGTTATGCAAATTAGTTGCTTTAGTTGGGTGAGATTTCTATAGCAGAGGTCTCCAAATTTGGCAACTCCAAACTGGCAGCTGTGGACTTCAACTCCCAGAATTCCTCTCCCAGCCATCCAGGAGTTGAAATCCACAAGTTATACACATCCTGCCAAGTTTGGAGACCCCTAGTCTATAGATCATCATTATTTAACGACCCCATAATCCCTTGCGGGGTGGAGTCTGGGCAACTGAATTCAGCTAGCAGAGTGTTTTAATGACCAGATGCCTTTCCTGTCGCCAATGTGGAGTTTTGTTCTGCAGATATATTCTCAATGTGCCCAGAGAGAGAAATAACTGCCTCTACCTAGGATCGAACTCACAGCCTCCTGATTGTGAGGTGAGAGCTCCACCTCTAGGCCACCACACCACTCCTGTCCCCTAGTCTATAGATGAAGTGCAATAAATGAAATTACAGGTAGTCGACTTACAACAATTCATTTAGTGACCGTTCAAAGTTACAATGGCATTGAAAAAAGTGACTTATGACCGTTTTTCACACGACCCATTGAGCATCCCCAGAGTCACAGCATAAAAATTCAGATGCTTGGCAACTGTTTCATATTTATGACGGTTGCAGTATCCCGGGGTTATTTGATCCGCTTTTGCGACCTTCTGACAAACAAAGCCAATGGGGAAATCCAGATTCCGTTAACAACCATGTTACTAACTTAGCCAATGCAATGATTCACTTAACAACTGTGGCAAGAAAAGTCTTAAAATGGGGTAAAACTCACTTAACAACTGTTTCACTTAGCGACAGAAATTTTGGGCTCAGTTATGGTCATAACTCAAGGACTGCCTGTACTTGGAAGCAACTCCATGTCTTCCTTGGCTCATGGGGGAACTGATGCTGCTTTGTGCTTTCTGGTGCTATCGAGAGTCATAGTTGAGCCACCCAATTTTTATTCTGCAAATTTTATTCATTTATATCCCTCCTTTACTTTTTTTATAAATAACTCAAGGGAGCGAACCAGTGGTGGATTGCCCCCGGTTGCAAACCAGTAGTAAAACCGGTGGGAGGCCCTGCCCACCACCCCAGATGTCACGATCGTCGATCTGTGCATGTGCAGAAGCTCAATCCCGTTGCAAACCGGTAGTAAAGATAAGTAGAACCCACCCCTGGAGCGAACATACCTAAGATGTTAATAATAAGAATGTTTGATTTCAATTAAAGCTCTGCCTCCTTACCGTGCCTTGAACGACAAAATAAACAGGAATCCATCAGAATTCTATGCCTTAAACGAAACTCTGGCAATATCACTGTACAGTTGGAAACAAAGCCACGTACGTCAGTGTTTCTCAACCTTGGTAGCTTGAAGATGGGTGGACTTCCAACTTCCAGAATCCCCCAGCCAGCTGGCTGGGGGATTCTGGGAGTTGAAGTCCACCCATCTTCAAGCTTCCAAAGTTGAGAAACACTGACGTAGGTCAAGGCAAGCAATCCATTTTGCGATGATCAAGGATAGCACCAAGACCGATTTTGATCCATTACACACAACAAAAAAACCAGTCCTGAACCACAGCTTTCCCTTAATTTGGACAATAGAATAACAGTATTGGAAGGGACCTTGGAGGTCTTCTAGTCCAACCCCGTTTAGGTAGAAAACCCTACACCACTTCAGACAAATAGTTGTCCAATCTCTTCTTAAGAACTTCCAGCGTTCGAGCATTTACAAACTTCTGGAGGCAAGTCGTTCCACTGATTCATTGTTCTCACTGTCAGGAAATTCCTCCTTAGTTCTACGTTGGATGAGTTTCCATCCATTTCATCTTGTCCTGCCCTCCTTTGCAAATCCCACTCCTTTCTAGCATGGATGACACTCCCTAGTTGGGTCATGAAATGTCTACAAGAAAACCAAACTCCACACTGAGGACTCTCAGTCCCTGTAGAATAACACTGATAGGAAATCCCTCCTTACTTCCAGCTTGCCTCTCTCCTTGATTAAGAATAGAATAGAACAACAAGAGTTGGAAGGGACTTTGGAGGTCTTCTAGTCCAACCCCCTACTTAGGCAGGAAACCCTACACCACTTTAGACAAATAGTTAGCCAACATCTTCTTAAAAACTTCCAGTGTTAGAGCATTCACAACTTCTGGAGGCAAGTTGTTCCACTGATTAATTGTTCTAAGCATCAGGAAATTTCTCCTTAGTTCTAGGTTGCTTCTCTCCTTGATTAGTTTCCACCCATTGCTTCTTGTCCTGCCCTCAGGTGCTTTGGAGAATAGCTTGACTCCCTCTTCTTTGTGGCAGCCCCTGAGATATATTGGAAGAATGCTATCACGTCTCCCCTAGTCCTTCTTTTCATCAAACTAGACATACCCAGTTCCTGCAACTGTTCTTCATATGTTTTAGCCTCCAGTCCCCTCATCATCTTGGTTGCTCTTCTCTGCACTCTTTCTAGAGTGGACAAGCTCTTGCATTCTTTCTGGACAAGTGGACAAGTGTTACAGTTGAGCGGTAATATCACGTTTTAAGCCCACGGTCTTCCTTTCTTTGCCCGTAAGCAATCTGATCAAAACCTGCATTCTGTCCCAGCGCAAAAAAAAAAAAATGCTAATGGGAAAACCCCATTATTTTATTGTCAAAATAGCACAAAAACGGTTTTTAAAAACGATGGCAACCTGCTGGACTCTTTTCAAAAGCCCACAGCTGAAGGCGCTCCTTCCTTGCTTGCACACCGCACACTCCCTTCTCAATTATGCAACAGTTTTGAAAAATTGACTCGCAACCGCCTCAAGGAATCTCCCTTCTTTCTCATGACATAAGAAAGGCAGGAGACAAAGAGGCCCGAGCGTGACGCCATATTTTGTGGAGAACCTCGGAGCTAAGCTAAGACAGACACAAGTGGGGGGGAGGGGGGAGGGCAGACCAGGATACAAAAAAACTGGACTGCTGTTAATTTTCTAGGAAGAGAGGAAGGCTGATGAATTGCACGCATCCAAGCGTTTTTCCCTTCCCTGCCACCATCTTTCTGGAATCATCATCCGAAGCCACACTTGGGTTGAGGGTTGGAAGGGACCTTGGAGGTCATCTAGTCCAACCCCCTGCTCACACAGGAAACATATACTAGGGATTTGAACCGCCAAAAATTGCCAACCTTTCTGATTGACTTAGAGGCCATGGAGGAACCCTAGAACAAGAGGAGGGTGGTACTTTCATTTCCACCAAGTTGCAGCCCCCCTAAACCTTGGCTTTTCTTCCCAAACCTCATCCAAGCAATTTCCACCAAACTGTAATTTGCAAAATGTCAGAAGAAGCAGGGTGTGTGTGTGTGTGTGTGTGTGTGTGTGTGAGAGAGAGAGAGAGAGAGAGAGAGAGAGAGAGAGAGGATGAAATGTATAGATAACAATTGTATTAATTCTAAGGTAAATACAGGTGGTCCTCGATTTACGACCACAATCGAGCCCAACATGTCTGTTGCTAAGTGAGACAGTTGTTAAGTGAGCTTTGCTTTCATTTTACGACCTTTCTGGCCACATGTGTTAAGTGAATCACTGCAGTTGTTAAATTAGTGATACAGTTATTAAGTGGAATCTGGTTTTCCCATTGCATTTGCTCATCAGAAGGACGCAAAAGGGGATTAGGTGACACCCCGGGATGGTGGGACCATCCTAAATATGAGCCAGTTGCCAAGAAGTGTAAGAATTTTGATCATGTGACCCTGGGGGTACTGCAATGGTCATAAGCAGTGGTGAAATTCAGCTGGTTCTATCCGGATCACACGATCTGGTAGTGCCGGTGGTGGGAGGCTCCGCCCACCCACCCGGACCTCACCACCAGTTTCTACCGGTTCTACATGGTTCAGGCAAACTGGTAGCGGCGGCAACGGTTGGCTCCACCCACTCATCACAGAGTCATCACAGACACTCTGCAACCGCTCACATTTGCGAACTGGTAGCAAAGGTAAGTGAATGCCACCCCGGTCATAAGTATAAAAAAACAGTTATACGTCACTTTATTCAGTGCTGTTGTAACTTCAGACAATCACTAAATGAACTGTTTTTAAGTCAAGGACGACCTGTATGAACTCTTGTTGAATTTCTACATGCCTCTTTTGCCTGGCCCCACAAACCTTAAGATAGAAGTCCAAGATTTCCCATTGAAGAGCCTGTGACGATCCTTGTTTTAAAGAAGGTTCCCCACACTTAGTGTATAACGTATAGGAATTCAGCCGAGCCTGCCTACGTTCAGCACCAGAATTAAAACCAATTCAACAGCCACTTAGCTTGATACACTGGCAAATATTTAGAATGCAGAAATTAAAGTTTTATGTCTATTGGCTAACCACGCTCAGCCCCTCACGAACCCGTTAGGGATAAAATAATGGAACTGTACATTTTCTCTCAGTCATGATTTTCTGCTGTCCAGGACTGAATAAAGGAAAACAGAGATGCAAACATTCAGTCATGATTCGGACATAAGTAATATTTCTTATTTTAAAAAAATCAGGTGCCGGGAGAGGACAGGGGAACACATTCTGATTCCATCCTCTGTGCTATGATAAAAGACCATATTTCGATTTTCCCCAGAAGTTAGTTTTGGAGAATATTATCGAGACTTTGTCAAATGAGAACTACCGTCCGGTGGAATTCAGTTATGTATTTGGCTCAGAATTAACCCGTATCACTTGATCTGTTCAAGTTCACTCCCGAATAAATTGTACAGATGTGGTCTGAAATTGTATTTCCAGTATTCTCTTTGTGTCTTGTTCTCTCATGCAGCAAATAGCTGTCAGATGTTTTCTGGCTGACCTAGTTTGTGATAATGACACCCTATCCCTTATCCCGCCCCACCCACCAAATTAAAGTTTGAAACAAACTTCGTGAAGGATTTCTATATTTTTTTTTTTAAACATATGGAATCCAAAGGGAACCTGTACGTATTGAAACTATGTGTTTGGGATGGATGTTGGAGATAGCAGCCACGGTATTTTGCTGAGAAAATACACTTCTCGAAATTCTGTAGGCACCAGGGAGTGGAAAAGGTAGAAGAGGGTGCATTTTTTTTCACACTCATGGGACTATGTTTTCCTTTACACTGATGACATGCTCTAAAAGATATTCGGACTGGAATCCAAATATCACAAATTGTGCAATCCCGAAATCTTTTGGACATCAGTATCCTAAATGCAAAACACAGCAGATGGCGGCACTTAGTTAACCTGGCCAATCTCCCAAAAACTAAGCAGGGTTATATCTGATTAGTACCTGGGTAGAAGACCACCAGACAACCCAAAAGCTGGGAAGAAAATAATAATCCCAGAAAGCAAATCATTTCCCTATTGCTCTCCTCAAATTAACACAGCCATGGCCATGAAGTCACCCGGGCTTGATCTTGACTTTTCATCTTTCTCTTAACGCAGTGTTTCTCAACCTTGGAAGCTTGAAGATGGGTGGACTTCAACTCCCAGAATCCCCCAGCCAGCGCTGCTGGCTGGGGGATTCTGGGAGTTGAAGTCCACCCATCTTCAAGCTACCAAGGTTGAGAAACACTGTCTTAACGGAAGCCGACTGCACCGTCTTTTCTTCTCGTGCATCTTGCATGCAAACAGAAAACCAACCTTCAGGTTTATAGTTCATAAAATGACACTTTAAAAAAAGTAAAAACAACGGAAGGCCTTTTAGTATAATAGCCTAGGAAATGAAAGCATGTGTACATGGACTAATAAGCGTGGCACACCCCAAACTCATGCAGTGCGATTTCACACCGTCCATCGAGATGTATAATTTACCACGGCGAGCACATTAAAGGAAAAAGTCAGGTGGGGAAAAAAAGAAAGAAAAAGAAATGCAGGGAGTTGCATGTTTGGAACGGGCATGTTTTAACTATACCAAAGTCTTCCTTTCTCCCATCCTCTTTGCTCGGATGTGGAGAGAGAGATGCCAACTACGTGATCGGCAACAAGCAACTCCTTGTGCCTCTTGGTCAAAATTACACCTGTCGGGAGAGCAACTAGGAAAGCGGGAGGAGGGAAACCACACCACCTCGCACTGTCTGTCGGCAACGGCACACAATGTCTGGGACCAATGGGGAGGGGTGGTGGGGAATGTGGGGAGACTCCATCAAACCCTACGGACAAGTTGCCCCGAAGAATTCCCTTAGCAAGCTTTCACCCTCTCCTGTCTCCATCACACTCTCCATATATGGCCATGGCTGAACTGTCCGTGGTGCTGATCGCTCGTCACCTAGGAGGTTTGGTCTCCAAGAGAGAAAGCAATGGGGTGGCTGGGCAAGAAATGCCAGGCTGCCAGCCAACATGCCACGGATTTAGGAAACGAGGGTTGCCTATCCTTCCATCACATTAAAATAAAATTTTAAAAAATTCCTCCCAAACTAAATACAGCAGCTGCAGCCTTATAGAGCTAAGCTGCATTGTGTCACCTGTTTGTGATATAGCAAAAGGCTAATCAGGACATTGAAAACAGAAAGACACCCCCCCCACCCACCCACCCACCCCGAGAGGGAGAGGAGGACCACCTGCACAGCGGCTCATGACACCAAGCAATGGCTAAAGAGGAGGGGGAAGTTGCATTCGGAAAGCTCCCCAGTATCACCAACAGTCCACGCTTCCATTAGTTCCCAGTCAAGAGGCACTTCCAGGTTGAAGAGCCTTTTCATTGAGCTGGGTCTCCCAGCCAGCTCACTCGTGTGAGGCAGCACATGAGCCCATCTCCCTCCTCCCCCCCCTCCCCCCAGCTCTTCTCCCAAAAGCAGAGAAACTCTGCATGCAATCGACACACACCCCAAAAAGACCCAGAGATTGGGGGAAGGGGCAGAACAATGCCTCCTGGTCCGAGTGCCCAGGTTAGCCAGGGAGACGGAATCGGTAAGCAAGGTTGCACGAGAGAAAAAGAGCCTTACCTTTCATCCAGTCCACTACTTGCTTCGGCGTCCACTTGCTAATAGGTTCCATAACAAGGGCCATCATCAGACGGTGTCATTCACACCAGGAGGAGGGGGAAACTGACGATGGGGGGTGGGGGGAGAAGAGAGAAGTGGGGAGCAAGAAAGAAAGATTTAAAAAAGAGGGAGAGAAATGGTGGGTGAGTGAATGAGTGGGTGGGTGGGTGAGAGGTGAAGGAAATGCCCAAATGTCTCAGAGCATGGCTGGAGAAGACAGCGTGAGGATTTCACAATGCAGTCCGAGGATGAGTTGATGCTTTGTCGCTCCAGGTTCTTCCTGCACTGATTCAGTAATGTATAAAATTATTCTGCCTGATCAGTTTTAGCACCTCCCCTGCCGCACACAGCCAGCAACCCTCTGGAGCTCAGTGAATCAGGAAATGGTGCAGTATGTCTCTACTTACTTACGTTCCCCCCACCCTCCACCACCAAAAAAAAAAAAAGGCAGTCCCTCTACACCCAATGATCTACTTATTAAGGCTGGCACAAATATGAAATTACAGGGCACCCTCTTGCCAACGAGACTCTCTTCCCCTTTCTATGTCAAGCCTGAAGATCTGGGTTCTGTTTCTTAAAAAAAAAAACCCAACGAAACCCAACCAACCCACAAATATTATGGCTGTTGTTATTATTATTTGCTTAGATCATGGGTTGAGAGGGAAGGTAGGAGGGAAGTGGAAGACAGGGGGAGGTGGGGGTGGGAGAGAGAGAAAGAGAGAGAATATAAATAGAATGAAATTGCTAACTGGAACTTGATAGCAGATTGTCTCTCAGTTCAGCAGCACACCAAAAAAAAACCACACACACACAAAAAAACTGCTGAATGTCACGGATGGATTCAAAGAAAGCATGCTAGCGTTTGGCAGCTGGCAAGAGAGAACGAGAGAGTGAGATGCGGAGCTTTTTTCCTATTCCCAATCATGCAGCATGTCCCTGGAATCTCTAATTGTGGAAGTCAGAGTGTCACGTGCCGAAAGGCTAAGGCTCCCACATGTCTGTCCTTCCCCAGGATCGGACTCCCATTGTCCTCCTGTGTCGGGCTCGGCAGATGGGAAGACGTCAGTCCTCGCTCCCTTCCTTCCCCTCGCTTTCCCTAGCATTGGCTGTGAACTGTCATGGAATCAACCCCGATTCCAACACCAAGCAGCTTGTTTCGTTCCTTGTGAGATCCCTTGGGTTCACACTGTCAAATGGGGCTGAAGCGAAACTTTGGGAAAGGAGAGAGAGAGAGAGAGAGAATGCTAAAAGCGGAGAAGAGCGGTTGGAGGGCTGGGGTCATCGCTTCGGTAGGTGTGTTCCCGCTTGCCCTATGGGAATTCTCCATATTTCACCGAACAGATGTTCTCAATCATGAGCTTAAGCAAGTACATGGCCTGAGATGATCTGCTTTTCATTGTCCAAGCTCTGTGGTCACGAGATAACTCCCCTGCCAGGAACCACACCGTCATTTCTACTTATGGAATAGCTATTTCTGAATTTTGCCTGCCCTGTCTCTCTTCCCCCCCACCTCCCGAGGGTGGTTCAGGGACATCGATATTTCTTAGGTGACCGATGTACTGGACCATACAAAGGTGGCTCCAGACATCATCTGCTAAGGAAACAACGACAGAGAATTCTGTGGGACCTTAACCCAAATTGTGTAAAAAAAGGATTACAAATGTATAAGGAAATACAAACACGAAAGCTTTTGATTGGGGCGTGCAAACCAGCACCTGCATTTCCTGCATCGGATGAGGAGAGCACAACTTTCTCCTTCTATCCTGGCCACTTTTGACATGATTGAA
This sequence comes from Pantherophis guttatus, assembly GCF_059756535.1. Lineage (NCBI taxonomy): Eukaryota > Metazoa > Chordata > Lepidosauria > Squamata > Colubridae > Pantherophis > Pantherophis guttatus. The sequence continues at coordinate 11,839,281 of NC_142074.1, read as the reverse complement.
AACATTTTAACAAACTGCATTGCTGTGTGTGTTGAGCAGTTGAGCAGTGCCTAAGATAGAAAGTCCATACAGAGAGTGGTGAGGACAGTGGAGAAGATTATAGGAAGCTCACTTCCCATTATTCAGGATACTGCTTATAAGTGCTATGTGCTTAGAGCTCGAAGCATGGTTAGAGACCCCACACATCCACTTCACGGTCTGTTTCTGTTGCTCCCCTTTGGGAGGAGGTTTTGAAGTATTTCTAGCAGGACTTCCAGATTCTATAATAGCTTTGTTCCCGATGCCATCCATCTGGTAAACCCGCAAGATTCATTTTTCTTGCCATGTACATGTATACATCTGAACTAGACTGTGTGGTTTCTCTGTGTCATATAATATATGTGGGTGTATGCATAATTTTGTATTTATTTATTTTGTCATGTTTATGTAGTGTATATTAGACCCTTTGAGAGCTGTATGCAATGAAATTTCATTTTAATGTATGCCGATTAGTGTACATTTAAAGTGACAATAAAGTTATTCTAAGTCTAAGACTGGGAGCACTAAGGGCAATTGCCCCAGACGTCATACAGATAGACCACAGCTTACAAAGGTTTGTTCAGTGACCATTCAAAGTTACAACGGCAGTGAAAAAAGTGACTTATGATTGTTTTTCACACAACCATTGCAGAATCCCCATAGTCAGATGATCAAATATTCAGGTGCTTGGCAACTGACTCATATTTCTGACAGTCTCAGTGTCCTGGGCTTTTGTGACCTTCTGACAAGCAAAGTCAATGGGGCAGCCAAATTTACTTAACAACTAATAACTGCAGTGATTCACTTAACAACGGTGGCAGGAAAGGTTGCAAAGCGGGGCAAAAATCACTTAACAACTTTCTCGCTTAGTAATATAAATTTTGGGTTCAGTTGTAGCCGTAAGTCAAGGACTACTTACCGTATATATCAGTGATGGCAAACTTTTTCGGCACCGAGTGCCAAAAAGGTTGCATGGCAACATTGCACTCATGCACTCGTCGGGGCCGCACTCCAGAAAAGCCAAATTTCCAGGTTCTAGCACACATGCATACCTGACGATCAGCTGGCCAGCACACATGTGCAGGCCAGTTTTTTGCACTGCTGTGCGTGTGAAGGGATCACGCTCCGGAAAAGCCAAACTTCCTGGTTCTGGCACCCATGTGCACCCGACAATCAGCTGGCCAGCACGCATGCGCACATCGGCTTTCGGCACTGCCACGCACGCGAAGGACAGCTGATTGTGTGTGTGTATGCATGTCAGAAACCCAGAAGTCAAACAGGCATGGCTGCGCATGCCGGGCGACATGGCTTCACATGCCACTTTGGCCATGCATGCCATAGGTTCGCCGTCACGGGTATATATGAAAGGGCTCCCATCCAAAATATTTTTGAACATCTGAAATGGTCAGAGGGAAAGGTCATTTTCTTGCTGGTCTGAAAACTAATGAATTTATTTATCACCATAAGAATTCTTTCAGCATTCCGTTTTTCTCCACACATCTCCAGTTTAGTGGCCCATTGATGGACCAACCAAAAGAAGAGTTATGTTTGCGTAGTGCAAGAGGAAGAAGATAGAAGGGTTACAGTAAGGAACATTTCTCAGAACTTAAAGGTAAAGGTAAAGGTTCCCCTCACACATATGTGCTAGTTGTTCCTGACTCTAGGGGGCGGTGCTCATCTCCGTTTCAAAGCCGAAGAGCCAGCGCTGTCTGAAGACGTCTCCATGATCATGTGGCTGGCATGACTAAATGCCAAAAGCACATGGAATGCTGTTACCTTCCCACAAAGGTGGTCCCTGTTTTTCTACTTGCATTTTTTATGTGCTTTCAAACTGCTAGGTTGGCAGAAGCTGGGACAAGTAACGGGAGCTCACCCCGTTACGCGGGACTAGGGATTCGAACCGCTAAACTGCCAACCTTTCTATTGACAAGCTCAGCATCTTAGCCACCGCATCCCAGAGGTTAGTTATGTAAAAAAACCAGCCCATTCTTGGCCCACTCCAAAGCCAGAAAGTACAAACTATTTTTAAAAATCCATTAAATCATATAAAAGGCGGTTAGAAGAAGAATCAGACTTAAACTGCAGTGAATGTAAAAGGAGGCGGCAATCTTACGTTGACAGAGCAATCAACTGTTTAAAGGTGCTTCATCCTAGCATGAGATAAAGATACTTATTTAACCTTACAGTGTTGAGTGTCTAGGAAGGCCAATTTCTCCTATCCACAAAGCAATTCCATGTCCTCCAGATAAGGTGTCTACTGCCTATACTATCACTCAGCCTTCTTGACTGTTGGCCAAATTGGCGGAGGCTGATGAAGTTGAAATCCAAGACATCGAAAAGGTGCCAAGTTAGTGGAAGCTGAAACTTAACCACCAATGGAAGTGAATTCAGTAAAGTTTTAGCTCAAGCAAATATTGAGGAAGGTTTTTGGACGGAAGCTGGAAAAACCTGAATGAAGTTACGGTAACTCTGATAGTTTTTGCACATTTTAGAGAGCCAAAATTTGCAGAGTAAGAATGACAGTAACCTCATCGACCTTTGAATCCCAGAGTTTGGATGTGTTGTGACCTAGGCCCAAGTAGTTATTACCAGACACAATCAGTCCTAAACAAACTTATTCTATTACAACAGCTCGGAATTACTTCAATCTCAACTTAGTCCAATTTAAGTCCAAAACAAATTCTTTGTAAACAGTCCTTCGGCCTTATCACCAACCTTTGTCTACTTTGGCACCCTGCCAAAGGCTTTTCTTGGCAAAGGTTCAGAAGCAAGAGATGCTGACAAGAACAAATGTAGCAACGTTACTTTCCTACAAAGTTCTCAAGAGCCATTGCTGCTCTTTTAAGCCTTCTGGAAGGGGCCAATCGTCTCCTGGCCTTACTCCCAAGTCGTCCTTTTTGCTTTAGCTGCTCTTGCCTTCTGGCAGCTCTTCGCATGCATGCACTAGGAACAGGCTCCTCCTGTTCCTCTGCCTCTCTGCTATCCACCTCTGGAGGCTCCAGAGTCCATGCATCACTCCCAGATGGCCTTGGCCCCATCTGTGCCTCCGACGCAGAGCCCTTGTCTGGGCCTTTCCCAGACTCCAGGACTGGCCCATGGTCCTCCTCAGCCTCCTCACTGTCTGACTCCATTACCAGCTCCGCAGGCTGCTGGCGGACCACAACAGGATGCATGCATGATGGATCCTGCTAAAAGGGAAAGGATGGGGTTGCAATGGATGGTAGTTTACCAGGAACTTTCAAGGCCATTACTATCCCATTAATAAGGAATCACTGATCCATATAAATAGATCTAGAGCAAAGTCAGTGTTGGATTTAACAATCTGCTTCATGGGTTGTTGCTATGGACTTACAATAAGAGAAGTATACTATATTTACCATTTTAAGTGCTTGAAGAAAAGTCAGGCCATAAATAAATGAGTAAGTCAAGAGTAGGTTCATGCAGAATGATAACACTCAGTAGTTCTTCCTCCTAAACATAGTTCCCATTAACAGGATCAATACAGTGGCATAAATTGGGTTACACTTATAGCTTAGTGACTGAGATTTAACAGATTAACAGAGCTGGAAGGGACCTTGTAAGTCATCTAGTCCAACCCCCTGCCCAAGCAGGAGACCCTACACCATTTCTGAGAGATGGCAGTCCAGTCTTTTCATGAAAGCTTCCAGTGATGAAGCTCCCACAACTTCTGAAAGCAACTTCTATTCCATGGGTTGATTGCTCTCACTGTCAGAAAATTTTTCTCTATTTCCAAGTTGAATCTCTTCTTGTTCATTTTCCATCCATTATTCCTTGTCTGGCCTTTAGGTGCCTTGGAAAATAGCTTGACCCTCTCCTCTCTGTGACAGCCTCTCAAATATTGGAAGACTGCTATCATGTCTCCCGTGGTCCTTCTCTTCACTAGACTAGCCATGCCCAGTTCCTGCAATTGTTCATCGTATGTTTCAGCCTCAGTCCCCTAATCATTCTGGTTGTTCTTCTCTGCACTCTTTCTAGAGTCTCAACATCTTTTTTTTATATAGTGTGGTAACCAGAACTGGATGCAATATTCTAGGTGTGGTCTTACTAAGGCTTTATGGAGGTTATTTGCATGTAGATAATTCTGAGATTCAATGCCCACCATCTCCCCGTAGAAACCTTCTGAGATACTGATAAATCACTGGTAGTCAGGATAGAGTCACAGTAAGTTAGAAAGAGGTTTGTTTTGCTTAGACTGTGCAAACCCAGATCTTGGCTGCTCAGCTTTCATTTATGACTTAGCATGATGTGGGAACCCAGACATACTGAAGAAATGTTTTATGTTTTCATCCCGGCTCCATTAGTGGATGTGATGTACATTCATGAAAAACATGAAAGAGATGAATTAATAAGGGATGCATTATTCTACTGGCGTAGAGCAAAAACGCCTTCCCGTAAAAGGATTGTGCTAACCACATAACTCTCTCTGCCTGTCAAGATTGCAAATCCTGTTTGGGTTATACTAGAAAGGTGCTCTTTAGTAGCCCAAGAGAAACCAGCTATGTGTTTAGACCTGTGATGATGAACCTATGGCATGCATGCCACAGGTGGCGTGCATAGCCATATCGGTGGGCACGCGAGCTCAGCTCCGGTGCACATGCATGCACTGGCCAGCTGATTTTTGGGCCTTCTGGGCCCACCAGAAGTAGGCTGTTTCCTGCCTCCAAAGAGCCTCTGGGTGTTGGTGGGGAAGGCTGTTTTTGCCCTCCCCAGAGTCCTAGAAAGGCTCTGGAGGCTGGGGACAGCAAAAAACAGGCCTTCTGGTCCCAGTGGAAATTGACAAATGGGCCGTTTCTGGCCTCCAGAGGGCCTCCAGGGGGGTGGGGAAAGTCGCTTTCACCCTCCCCAGACTCCTAGAAAGGCTCTGGAGCCCGGTGAGAGAGAAAAATGGGCCTACCGGGCCATCACTTCCCAGGAGCAGGGGGAATGTGGGATGGTCACACAGGCATGCATGGAGGCGGGGCACATAGAATTATGGGTGTGGCCACATGTGCACGTGACACCCCCCCACCCCACCCCTTCCTGGCACACGATGGCAAAAAGGTTAGCCATAACTGGTTTAGACTATATGAACATTTGACTCTAGAGAAAAGCATAAAACAATCTTGCCTAAGAACTATTGTTTGGTTTCCCATCTTAGGATGTCCATCGTTATAATATCTAGTTGGACTCAAGGAATTTATTTCGTTGAGAGAGGTTGCTTTTTTAAAAAAAACAAAAATATTGTCAAGAAATTATTGCTAGCTTGCCCCGAGAGAGACAGACAGACAGCATGTTTCCAAAGCAGAAGTCAAAAAACCCAATCTGTTTATCACAACTTAAATGAGTTAGTTTATTAGTCAATTAGCCAGGGTAGGTGGCTCAGTGGCCAAAACTGGAGCTTTGGAAAAGAAAATGGTTAGGATTACAGTACAGAAAAAATAAAATTGTATACAGCACTAGAAGTTGGAAGCATATGATATAGATGTCTTAATAAACCAATTCAACAAGTATTTCTTCACCTAGTCATTCAGTCAATGTAGATCCTGCCTACAGACCATTTTGGGCTCTGCCCACTTCAAGAAAAGATAGAATATCTGAATAAAACAAAACAGAATGTTAGGAATCATCAGGGCCTTGATGAACGCACCTATAGTCTGAACAAAGTTAAGGAATGTAGGAATAGGCAGAAAGATCTGGCCTTCGATATTTTTTTTTAAAAAAATATGAAATGTATTTGAATATACAGTAAGTAGCCCTGGCTGGTAGTTGGGCTGTTGGGCTGAGCACTGAGCTTAGCCATTTGGCTGCAAACGTTTTGTCGCCATTCGAGGAGACATCGTCAGTGCGCTTTGAATTGTGCTCGTCTGTCAGAGCACTGGTACCACAGAGCACAGAAGTAGCTGAACAAACAGCATCCCCACTAATTTGCATCACACAAAAAGGTATTTAAAGACCAGTGCTCTGACAGAGAGAGAGAGAGAGAGAGAGATGACACACACACACACACACACACACACACACACACACAGAGAGAGAGAGAGAGAGAGAGAGAGAGAGATATGATAGATAGATAGATAGATAGATAGATAGATAGATAGATAGATAGATGGATAGATAGATGATAGATACAGAGAGAGAGAGAGAGATGATTGATAGAGATAGATAGAGATAGAAATAAATAGATAGAGATAGAAAGATAGAGAGATAGATAGATATATCTCAGGACCTTGGACAGCATAACACAGAAGCTCCCAACCAAGGCTCATTCACAGCAATATTTATAGTTAAAGTAGCTTATTTATAATCATATTAATTATACTAGCACACTTATAGTCATAAACAAGGTTCATCTTTTACATGCACATAACAATAATCTTTCTTCTTCTAGCTTCTACCTCTTATATCTAACCATTGATAAAACCTATCCCATGGTTGAATAATATTCTGTATCTCCTTCATCAATCTATCCATCTCTGCACAATCCAATATTTTCCAAATTATGTTTTCACCTGGTGGGGTGTTCTCATTTTTCTACTATTGTGAAAATGGGGTGGGGGAGCATTTCTATAAGGCAGTGGTTCTCAACCTGTCCTTTACCATGGACCCCCCTTTAAATATGTATCTTTTATGGCCAAGGACCATAAATTAAATCTTAACTCAAGATTTAAATCATAACATTTCTTTAAGCCTTCACAAACCTCCTGTGATGCATGGCAGCCCCCAGCCCCCAAGGGACCAGAGACCAAGTTGGGAACCATTGCTATGAGGTATTTCTACTGTTTAAACCATTCATGAGAAGGAGAGCAGAGGCTGATGCAGTGGTGAAATCTAAAATTTGTTACTACCGGTTCTGTGGGCGTGGCTTGGTGGTGGTGGGTAATGTGACTGGGTGGGCATGGCCAATTTTTTTTTTTTTACTTTTAAAACCATTTTTTCTACAACCGCTTCGGCAAACAGGTTGTAAAAAAAATGCTTTCAAAAGGTTCTGACGATCCCAGCTGAGTTGCCTGATCAGCAGAGACTTTTTTTCTTTTAAATGCCTCTGATGATCAGACAACTCAGCTTGGATCATCAGAGGCTTTTAAAAGAAAAAAAGCCTCTGCCAATCAGGCAAGTCAACTTGTATCGTCAGAGGCATTTAAAAGAAAAAAACCCTTTTTTTCTTTTAAATGCCTCTGACGGTCCAAGCTGAGTTGCCTGATCAACAGAGGTTTTTTTCCTTTTAAAAGCCTTTGATGATCCCAGCTGAGCCGTGTGATCATCAGAGGCTTTTTTGTTTACTTTTAAAAGCATTTTTTTGGGCGAAGAGGTTGTAGAAAAAATACTTTTAAAAGTAAAAAAAAAAGCCTCTGATGATTGTGTGGCTCAGCTGGGCATGGAGGTGGGGGGGCAGGGATTTTTGCTACCGGTTCTCCGAACCACCCGCCTCCATCGCTACCGGATCGGGTGATCCAGTCCGAACCGGGAGCATTTCACCCCTGGGCTGATGAGTTTTGTATATCCTGTTTAATTTGTATACAAATATAAATCTTTATACAGACACCCCCACACTTGAAAAATTGCCTTGTCAAGTCTTGGAGAAAATAAATATTTATGTTCAATGAAACAAAACTATAAAAAACAAACAGTACGAAAGGGTCAACAAAAACTCCAAACTGAGAGGCTGCACAATTTTTTAAAACGGTGTGTGGGAGGAAAGGCCTTGAAAGGACCTAGAACAAGATAAATCCCCAAAAACACACAATTTGAATCTCACCAAATATATAGCCACACAACCCACTGCTGAAAAGACGGTTCAGATTCCAATGTTGTTTAATCAAATATCCAACTCAAAAAGGGATCTTTGGGAATTAGATTTCAATCTAAGGACATCTTAATAATATGAGTAAGGGAGGAGGTGGCTCATTAACTAAGATTCTGAGCTTGTTGATCGAAAGGTCAGCAGTTCAGCGGTTCGAATCCCTAGTGCCGCATAATGGGGTGAGCTCCCGTTACTTGTCCCAGCTGCTGCCAACCTAGCAGTTCGAAAGCACGTAAAAAATGCAAGTAGAAAAATAGGGACCACCTTTAGTGGGAAGGTAACAACGTTCCTTGTGCCTTTGGCATTTAGTCATGCCGGCCACATGACCACAGAGATGTATTTGGACAGCACTGGCTCTTCGGCTTTGAAACAGAGATGAGCACTGCCCCCTAGAGTTGGGAATGACTAGCACATATGTACGAGGGGAACCTTAACCTTTACCTTAACAATATGAGGGTGTCTTGTGTCTCAAAAGCAGACTGTGTGAGTAAGTCCAAGGGCAAACCGCAGTATCCATTCTCTCTAATAGTTTGTGGGACATATCACAGGCCTCCAGGTGTCCCTTTTTTTCTAGGTTTTATTTTGGCCAGTGTCAAACTGAAATAAAACCACCTTCCTCCTTTCCTAGTCTTCTCAGTGCAAAGATTTACTGATCTTCACACAAGTCTCCTCCAGACCAAACAGTAGACTTACAGTGCATTTGATTTTCAGCCCCTTCTACGCTGCAGACTTGCTGTCTAACTACAGCAAAATATATAACCAGAACATTCTGGAGGAACTCTAAGTACAAAGCAGGGGTGCTATTATAGTTCTGGAGAACCGGCAAATGCCACCTCTGGCTTGTCCCAGAGTGGGGAGGGAATGGGGATTTTGCAATATTCTTCCCCCAGGAGTGGGGGGGGAATGGAGATTTTGCAGTATCCTTCCCCTGGAGTGGGGTGGGAATGGGGATTTTGCAGTATCCTTCCCCCAAGAGTGGGGAGAGGATGGGGATTTTGCAGAATCCTTCCCCTGGAGTGGGGTGGGAATGGGGATTTTGCAGTATCCTTCCCCTGGAGTGGGGTGGGAATGGAGATTCTGCAGTATCCTTCCCCTGCCATGCCCACCAAGCCAAGCCCACCAAGCCACACCACACCACGCCCACCAAGCCACACCCACAAAACCAGTAGTAGAAAAATTTGAATTCCGCCACTGGTACAAAGGTTGATACACACAGAGAGACGAGAGAGGGGGGGCGAGAGAGAGAATGTGTGTGTATACACACACACACACACACACACACTCACACACACTATTGTCTCTCTCTTTCTCTAAATACACACAGAAAGAGAGTCTATGAAAAACTCAGGCCTCATAGACTATTATACCCATGACATTAAATGTTAAAGTTGGTTAAAATATTCTAAAAAATTTCCTTACGCATTTGATGCATGACCTTTGAACATCCCTTCCCTGCGCTCTCTCATTAGGTGTGTCTATGTGTCTGTGTGTTCATTTTTCTTCCCAAAGCTGCAGCAAATATGAAGACCAATTCCAAGAAATAGGCTCCCTATTCTTCCATAAAACTTCAAATCATTCACAATATGGTGACAGGATAGCAGTCTTCCAGTATCTCAGGGGCTGCCACAAAGAAGAGGGAGTCAAGCTATTCTCCAAAGCACCTGAGGGCAGGACAAGAAGCAATGGGTGGAAACTAATCAAGGAGAGAATCAATTTAGAATTAAGGAGAAATTTCCTGATGCTTAGAACAATTAACCCGTGGAACGGAAGAAGAGATTGGACAACCATTAGTCCAAAATGATGTAGGGTTTCCTGCTTGAGCAGGGGGTTAGACTAGAACCGTGATGGCGAACCTATGGCACGCGTGCCACAGGTGGCACATGGAGCCATATCTGTGGGCATGCAAGTGTTGCCCTTGGTTAGCTCCAGCACGCATTGGCCAGCTGATTTTCGGGCCTTCTGGGCCCACCAGAAGTCAGGAAACGGGCCATTCCTGGCCTTGGGAGGGCCTCGAGGGGGTGGGGGAGGCAGTTTTCACCCTCCCCAGGCTCCAAGAAAGCCTCTGGAGCCTGGGAAGGGTGAAAAACAGGCCTACCAGGCCCACCGGTAAACTTTTTGCCATCGCGTGCCAAAAGTGGGGGGGAGTGCGGGGGGGGTCACGCGCACATGTGTGGGGGGTGGGGCAGGGGTGCATGCATGCACATGAACCCCCCCGTGCTCCTCCCCGCTTCAGAAATTACCTCTCTATTTTTTAAAAAAGTAAAAAATTATTGGAGAATCTCCCAAACTCTTCCAGAACCATCTTCGGCTTCTTTTCCGAAGCCATTTGTGAATGCCAGACACTTCACCTTTCGTCCATTTCTCTCACCATCCCCAGTGTGTTTGGTACTGTCAGAAGAGACACATCAAAGGGTAACATGTCAAGGTCTGTTAAATGCTATTTCTGCCTGCTCCATGTGGCTTCTGACCTCTTTCCATCGCTCTTCTCTATTACAGGCGGATGAATCAGATACAAAGACAGTGGGTAGTGTTTCGATTTCGATTATAAAAAGATGCAACCAAGATGATGAGTGGACTGGAGGCTAAAACATATGAAGAACGGTTGCTGGAATTGGGTATGTCTAGTTTCATGAAAAGAAGGACTAGGGGAGACATGATAGCAGTGTTCCAAAGTTTCAGGGGCTGCCCCAAAAAAAGAGGGAGTCAAGCTATTCACCAAAGCACCTGAGGGCAGGACAAGAAGGAACGGGTGGAAACTAATCAAGGAAAGAAGCAACTTGGAACTAAGGAGAAATTTCCTGACAGTTAGAACAATTAACCAGTGGAACAACTTGCCTCCAGAAGTTGCGAATGCTCCAACATTGGAAGTTTTAAAGAAGAGATTGGATAACCATTTATCTGAAATGATATAGTATTTCCTTGTCTAGGCAGGGGGTTGGACTAGAAGACCTCCAAGGTCCCTTCCAAATCTGTTATTCTATTCTATTCTAAATATTGAGGCTTTGGAACGCAAACATAAGCCTCTGTCTACAGATTATGTAAAGAAGCCGCATCTTTTGGGGGACACATTTCAACAGACAATCTCCGGGATTCCCCTCTGCTTTGCGCGGCTCTTCAAGCTCCATGTGTCTTCAAAGGGTCCCCAAATGCAGAAAAATCAGAGGTAAAGGACGGAGCTCATCCTTTTCCTTCTGCGCCACCCCGACAACACCACCGGAAGACATATGATTTTACATATAACAACAGTGGCGAGATTGGCTTTTGCGCAATGTTGGAAAAATGTGAAGACGCCCTCCGAAGATCAAATAATAATAAAAAAAAAATGACTGCGCTGAAATGGACAAACTAACATTGGAACTGAAAGAAATGACAGACTCGGAGTACTATGTATCATGGGAGAAATGGTACGAATGGATTAAAAAGAGAAAGATGAAACAGACTCAGACATAACAGAATTTGATGAAGCAAAATGTATTATTTTTATAGAGATAAGTTTTGTAAATGGAGACAGTTCTGCAAAAAAAAATGTTTTTTTTCTTTTCTTTTTCTTTTTTTTTCTTTTTTCTCCTTTCTTTCACTCTTTCTTTCTCATTTTGTATTCTTTTTTTTTTCTTGTATTTTTGTATTTCTGTATGTACGTTTTTGGTTTTGTGTTTATTGAAAAATTAATAAAATATTTTTTATTAAAACAATTAGGATTAGAAGCCTCCAATAGCTCCAGCTGCCATGAATTTTCTATTTGCATCTTTAAAGAATCTAAATGGCTGGCTGTTCTGATGGAAGCAAATTTTGCAGCTTTATACCGTGGTCAAAAGTGGGTGGGGTGGGGAAAGGCATTTAATTTCATGGGGTCACCAAATGTGGTGATAAAAGGAAGAAAGCGTACTCGTTATCTTCACTTGCCACACCACACTTATTATTTTTATATACTTCTGATTTGTCCTTTTCTGGATTTTGGCCTGAGCTAAAAAAATAAATTAAAACATACGACGTATTGCAGGCCTTCCTTAGAAAAGATTCTTCTGGTCTTCTAAGCAGAAGTCTCCTCTTTTTAAGCGATCGAACGCTCTTTGATGTTGTGGGTGGCTTGAAGTTTTCTGAAAGAAAGGCGCCTGTTTCTCAGAGTTTGTTTTAAACATTTTGGCTGCAGTTTTTTGGTACAAAGGTAAAAAAGGATCTGTGGCATCAACTGAAAGGGAAGAAGAGCAGACTGCAAAGTTGTGGGTGGGTGAGGGAAATAAACATTCTGGAAAGAAAATTTGCACGTAAGATTTTGTAATAATAACAACCCTTTTGTGTTTATCTCGCATCTTGAATTATACTGGTCCATGAAGAAAGCTTAAAGGAACCAGGCATGGGTTTTATGCTAACATCCATGACTAAACTTCTGGTCCTGATGACTGACCCAGATTGGATTCACACACTAACTGAACCCACAATTCTATAACGCTGAAAATAGATCTTCTCAGGTATACAGCATCTCACCCCAGATGGTTCTACACAATAGGGAACAGTCTTTGGGGGATCACAACTGAGGAACCTGAAGACTACCCAATAGATATGGTTCCAAAGATGATGGACTGAAGTGACTTTGGCGAGCAAGAAAGGCTTATCTGGGCAATTGTATTTTTTTTTTTATTGTTAAACAATACCAATAATGCTCCATTCTTTGGTTGTGGGGTCCTTGATGCTCTGTGAGTGTGGTTCTTTTTTTGCAGATGTTTCATTAACATGTTGTTGCCCAGTTTGGGTAATGAAATGTCAGCAAGAAAACCACCAAGCTCAGAGAACACCAAGGACCCCACAGTTCCACCTTCAGCTACAAATATTCTCTTCTATTTTTTGGTTCCTAGTGAACACCCTGCCAACAAAAGTGTGTCTAGTCAAGGCTATGGTTTTCCCAGTTGCAATGACTGGCTGTGAAAGTTGGACCATAAGGAAGGCTGAGCGCCAAAGAATTGAGGCCTTTGAACTCTGGTGCTGGAGAAGACTCCTGTGAGTCCCTTGGACTGCAAGGCGATCAAACCGGTCAATCCTCGAGGACATCAACCCTGACTGCTCTTTAGAAGGCCAGATCCTGAAGAGGAAACTCAACTACTTTAGCCACCTAATGAGAAGGATGGACTCACCAGAGAAGAGCCTAATGCTGGGAAAGAAGAAGGGGACGACAGAGAACGAGGTGGCTGGATGGAGTCACTGAAGCAGTCGATGTGAGCTTAAATGGACTCCAGGGGATGATAGAGGACAGGAAGGCCTGGAGGAACATTGTCCATGGGGTCACGATGGGTCGGACATAACTTCGCAACTAACAACAAATGATCCATAGTCCAATTTTGTTCCTCCAGCAAATTGAAGTATAACCTTTTTTTTTGGCAGCAAATCCTTTTGTTGTTTTCTAACTAAATACCCAAACCGCCATTCCAAGTTTGACCAGTTATTGGTTAGCACCAGCTACATCTCTGTAGTTCAGGGATATATTCTGTTCTCCACCTATACTTTCAGTATTTTCCAAAGAACCTTTCAGATATGATTAAATTGCACAATAAAAGTGTAAACACTCCATGGTTGTGAGGACTCAACTGTGACATAGACACTCTATGGACTGCCAGTGAGTTGCCTACTACCCTGTTTCCCTGAAAATAAGACCCAACTGGAAAATAAGTCCTAGCGTGATTTTTCAGGATGCTCGTAATATAAGCCCTACCCCCAAAATAAGACCCAGTTAAAATTATCAGCCAGATGGATGCATTTAGTACCGCATTTCCCCCAAAATAAGACCTAACCAGAAAATAAGCTCTAATGCATCTTTTGGAGCAAAAATTAATATAAGACCTGGTCTTATTTTCGGGGAAACACAGTAGAACTGGGTGTTAGGAGGTACTTCTAGTTACTAGAATCTAGTATATACAATGACTTGTACAAATAGCTTCCGCAAATAGCTATCTTCAGTCTGTCGGAGATTGGATTTTGATAACAGGCAGTCAGAAAGCTTTACCACCGACATTCCCAAGCCTGGATGTTGCTAGTGGCATGCTGATTTTCATAGGTGGCAAGTCTAATGTCCATTATCCTGACACACTTCCAGCTGTTGTGACCGTCAGAACAAGAATATGCTCCAGTAGTTGTAGACCCTGGAGCCTGGAGAGAGATCTTTAAGAAAGACAAGGGTGAGGATCAGCCTTAGGGCTGTGTGCGTCTAATCGATACATTTCTTCCTAAAAAATTGTCTTTTGCAATCACCAGATGGTGGGAATCCTGTAGAGCCAATTTCCTTGAAAAGCCGAATGGCCTCTTTCACTGTCATGTTTCATTGAGCAAGAGTTCTAATGCCTGGTTACAAGCGCAACAACTATCTTGTTTGCACCGAGTCCCTGGAAATAATTTAGTTGTATTTATATTCTTGCCACTTCATTGAGTAGCAAGCTAGTCCCAAAATCCCACAGCAAATTTTCCAAATGGGATTGACCCATGAGAGGTTTTCAGAGTTTTATACCTATAACAGCAATGTTAGAATTTACAATAACCCCCAAGTATAACAAGCTCTGAGGTCCTTAGTCTTGCTACTCAACCTTTTTTGCTTGTTCAGTTTGCCTCCACAACATATTTTCCCTTCACTTCCTTGGGCCTTTCTCCCCACCCCTTCTTTTCATAAAAGCCCCTTCAAAAAAAAATAATAAATAGGGGCATGATGGCTCAGTGTTAAAGACACTGAGCTTGTCAGCTGGAGAGCTGCCAGACCAGAGTTTGAGACCTGAGATCTGCGGAACTGGGCGAGCTCCCATTAGCTGCTCCAGCTCCTGCGCTCCTAGCAGTTCGAAAGCAGGTAAATATGAGTAGATAAATAGGTTCCGTGTACATCCGTATATAGCCATGTTGGCCACAACCAAGGAAATATGTTCGGACAATGCTGGTCAGTGGTGAGATTCAAAATATTTTACTACCGGTTCTGTGGGTGTGGCTTGGTGGGCATGGCTTGGTGGGTGTGGCAGGGGAAGGATACAGTAAAATCTCCATTCCCTCCCCACTCCAGGGGAAGGTTACTGCAAAATTCCCATTTTCTCCTGATCAGCTGGGACTTGGGAGGCTCTGGAGGCTGGGGATAGCAAAAAATGGCACTTCCTGTCGAACTGGGAGTTGGGAAATGGGCCGTTTCAGGCCTCCGGAGGGCCTCTGAGGGGGTGGGGAAGATTGTTTTTGCCCTCCCCAGATACATAGAGAGGATCTGGAGCCAGGTGAGAAAGAAAAACGGGCCTACAGGGCCACCGCGTGCCAGGAGCGGGGAGGGAGGGGGGTTGCATGCTCATGTGCAGGGTGGGGTGCATAGAATTATGGGTGTGGGCATGCGCATGTGTGAACCTCCCCCGCCCCCACTCCTGGCATGCAATGGCAAAAAGGTTAGCCATCACTGCCCTAGAGTAACACACAACTGAGCAGGGGAAACTTTTACCCTAACTGTTTACCTTCAAGAAACAAAAGATGCAGTAACTTGAAGCAGTTAACTTTGCACACTATCCTAAGCCATAATAGAGTTTATTTGGCTCGGTGAGTTTGCCCAGCGAGCCATTGTGGTTGTTAAAACCATAGTTAATGGCCTAACATAATATATGAACCCAGCCGATTGTGACTTATTCAAACCCTAGTTAAGGCAAAGCGGGACTCAGCTTTATTTTTTGACTACTGGGCAGCTTTTGCTCACACACCACTGAGAATCTGGAGCTGGTCTCACTCCAAATAGCCAGTTTCATTAGGAGGCAGATTAATTGGACTTTCTGCATGCAACGCAATATAAATTCCTTGCTCCTCTGTAATCTTTTAGATAGGGCTCACAAAAGATGCTCAACCGGTAGAGCTTTGGAAGGATTTTTTTTTTATATAGCAGATCAGAAAGTGCCATCTGCCATTTTTGTCTTACTTCCCATTGTCACTACTCATTGCCATTCTGATTCCGATTCAGAGAGTTACCTAGACCAATAAAGCTGCATAAAAGGTAAAGGTAAAGGTTCCCCTCGCACGTATGTGCTAGTCGTTCCCGACTCTAGGGAGCGGTGCTCATCTCTGTTTCAAAGCCGAAGAACCAGCACTGTCTGAAGACATCTCCGTGGTCATGTGGCCGGCATGACTCAACACCAAAGGCACACGGAACGCTGTTACCTTCCCACCAAAGGTGGTTCCTATTTTTCTACTTGCATTTTTTACGTGCTTTCGAACTGCTAGGTTGGCAGAAGCTGGACAAGTAACGGGAGCTCATCCCATTACGCGGCACTAGGGATTCGAACCGCTGAACTGCCGACCTTTCAATCGACAAGCTCAGTGTCTTAGCCACTGAGCCACTGCGTCCCATTAAAGCTGCATAAAGAACCATTAAAAAGTCATAATAAGGGTTGTACTATTTTGCTTGGATTCTGTTTTTTTTTAAATGGCATTCTACCCTCCCTTCTAATTTTGCCCCCTAATTGCAATGCCTGGAATAACTGTAAATCAAACCATAATTTCAGGGTTTACGGTTTTTCTTTTTTCAAAAGTACGCAAAGTTACAAAATGGGAAGGCAGAAATCTGTGCTTTTCGTTTCATGTATTTCTAGTCTTGGCTTTAAACAGGCTTCCACTTTGTAAAACGAACACATTTCTGCCTCTGTTTTTTGCTTGCCACTTAAAATAAATGAGGCCATCGTCTCATCAAATCAGATGATCAGGGAGGTTATAGCTGGATAGAGGGATATTTGGTGATGAGAGAGCACTTAATTTTCTCAGGGGAAAGTAAATAACTCTCATCCCTCAGCTTCAAATATCTAAACCGCCCGGTTTTGTGCCTTAAACCACCCAATGTTATCCCAAACCCAAGGAAAGTGGTATAAATCTGATGCATTTTGAAATATGCTAATGCCATGCAAATTACTGTATAAGCCAACTTCTGCTGCATTCTTTGATGTACCTCCCTGGTGGAATACACAAATCTCATTAGCATTATAATATACATAATAAACATAAGATATAAATAGACCTCAAATTAAGAAAAACAAGCTGCCAACTGCCTTTGACAGGTGCCACCGAAAAGCAACAGAAGCAACTCTCTGCTTTTCCCGTTACCATCATGGCCATTGGAACCAAAACCGACAAAGGCAATCCAAGATGCTTCTATATTTCTCTAAGCTTGAATCAAGTTTGTATCAATTTGATGTCAGGCTCCCCACCACAGCTTCCCTTAAGAACACTTAAGAGATCTACTAGAGTTTAGAAAAGTAAGAAACAGGGAGCCAACTTTGCTCGTAAGGCTGTTTTTTTCAACCCTAGCAACTTTAAAGATGTGTTGACTTCAACACCCAGAATTCAGAATAACAGAATCAGAATCAGAATCTGTGGCTGCCCCAGCTGAGGTCCGGACCATCCCCACCCTATTGGCCTTCCGAAAAGCGGTGAAGACCTGGCTTTTCCGGCAGGCCTGGGGCCGTTGATCTCGCTCTTGTGATCTGGCGAGATCCGGCCATGAATGGCGTGAATGAGTTTTTAATATTTTTAATGTTTTTAATTTTTAAATGTTTTTTTTTTAATATAATGA
Source organism: Pantherophis guttatus (assembly GCF_059756535.1). Lineage (NCBI taxonomy): Eukaryota > Metazoa > Chordata > Lepidosauria > Squamata > Colubridae > Pantherophis > Pantherophis guttatus. The sequence goes on along the minus strand of NC_142074.1, from coordinate 11,821,906 downwards.
TTTTTTTAAAATGTATTGTGAGCCGCCCTGAGTCTTCGGAAAGGGGCGGCATATAAATTGAATTAATTCAATTAAATTAAATGGAGCTGGAAGGGACCTTGGAGGTCTTCTAGTCCAGCGCTCTGCTCAGGCAGGAGACCCTATACCATTTCAGACAAGTGACTGTCCAGTTTCTTTTTCAAAACCTCCAGCGATGGAGTGCCCATTATTTCTGGAGGCAAGCTGTTCCACTGGTTAATTGTCCTCACTGTTAGGAAGTTTCTCCTTATTTCCAAGTTGCTTCTCTCCTTGATTAGTTTCCAACTATTGTTTCTTGTTTGTCTTGTTACATCAGCCCAGCTCATCCGGTCACCCCACTCGGCCAGGTAAGGTATATTGTGGACCCCATCAGCCAAAAAATTCTAATTGGTAAGGTCCAGGAAGAGAGTCTTTAGAACTTTAGAATGAATGAGCTGCAAAGTTTGGGGGTCTTCTTGTCCCCTGCTCAAGCAGGAAAACCTATACCATTTCAGACAAGTGACTGTCCAGTCTCTTCTTAAAAATATCCAGTGATGGAGCACCCACGATTTCTGAAGGCAACTTCTGTTCCACTGGTTAATTGTCGTCACTGTTAGGAAGTTTCTCCTTAATTCCAGATTGCTTCTCTCTTGGATTAGTTTCCAATCATTGTTTCTTGTCTTGCCCTCTGGTGCTTTGGAGAATAATTTGACCCCCTCTTCTTTGTGGCAGCCCCTCAAGTACTGGAATACTGCTATCATGTCACCCCTAGTCCTTCTTTTCTTTAGACTTGTTGTTGTTAGTTGCGAAGTCGTGTCTGACCCATCGCGACCTCATGGACAACATTCCTCCAGGCCTTCCTGTCCTCTACCATCCTCTGGAGTCCATTTAAGCTACTGCCTCAGTGACTTTAAAAGTCACATAAAGTGCTTCTTTAGACTAGCCATATCCAAATCCTGCAACCGTTCTTTATATGTTTTAGTCTTCTGGAACTTGAGATCCACACATCTTAAAGCACGGTGGCAGAGAATTCTGGGAGTTCAAATATACACAGCTTAAAGTTGCCAAAGTTGAGAAACACTAAGGAAAATGTATTTTTTTTTTAAGTAGCTTAAAAGCGCAAGCGTTTGTCTCTTGTAATATAGGTCATGGCATAGCTACTGAAATGAGCAACTGGCTTTTCCCACAAGCATTGGGGTAGAATGAGGTTGAAGCTAACCAAGATGGTACGTGGATGCACACGAGAGTGTTACCCTTGGGTGCCACGAGTTTCTATTTTGGGAAGCTCCCCCTTCCTCCTTGAAGAATGAAATATTTTGGGAAATATTAAAAAGGCAGAATATTATATTTCCCTAAAGGAGAAATGGAGAAACATGCTCTTAAAGGCAGAAACCAGCCCCAGTCTCCTTTCCCCCAAGCAGAAACTGAGGAGGGCAGCTTTTAAGAGATGCAGATTTGGTAATCCATTCAGAAAGACTGGGTCAAGACAGAAACTCAGATAAGCAACAAACAAAAGGTTGACAAAATCAACTCAGACAAGCACCTAGGATTTGCATTTCCCCTTTTGCCTATAGAGCCAGCTATGACCCCTACATAACCCCTACATCAGGGGTGAAATCCAGCAGGTTCTGCTATAGCTACCTACTTTCCTACTTTCCTTCCTTCCTTCCTTCCTCCCTCCCTCCCTCCCTCCCTCCCTCCCTTCCTTCCTTCCTTCCTTCCTTCCTTCCTTCCTTCCTTCCTTCCCTCCTTCCCTCTTTCCTTCTTTCCTTCTTTCCTCCCTCCCTCCCTCCCTCCCCTCCCCTTCCCTATCCATCCATCCATCCATCCCAGCTCATGGATGACTCATCCTTCCATCCTTCCAAGGTCCGTAAAATGAGGACCCAGACTTTTGGGGGCAAAATGCTGGCTCCGTAAATCGCTTAGAGAGGGCTCTAAAGCACTGTGAAGCAGTATGTCAGTCTAAGTGCTATTGCTGTTGCTGTGATTGAGAAGTTGTGTGAGGATAGGAAAGGGGGAACTCTGTTACAGATGAAGAAGAGATGACTTCACTCCCATTAAATATGTTCATGGGGAAGGGAAATGAAGCTTAAAACTCCTGTCTTGAATAGCAGCCAGGCGTTTATTGGAAGGTCTTGTGTGTTTTAGAAGATATGCTGGTGCTACATAGTATGAAAATATTGTCCTAAGAGCCAGCTATTACACCTGAACAGCACAGTGTGATATAATTATTTAAAAATTGGAATGTGGGGATTGTCCAAATCTAGTCCATCTGAATAATTGGATTTGCCCATTGCACTTAGTAGTTTATTGGTTTAGCTTGATATGATATGCAAAACCATAATTCAATGAACTGCAGTTGGGTTCACACTACATTAAGCCATGGTTCATTTATCCAGGGTTTATTTTATTAAGTATGTTTGACTAGAATCACAGTACAATTTTTTTTGTTCGTTTCTTCCGTTCGATTTTGGTTGATTCTCAGAGACTGCCTGGAGACGTTTCCTGCAGTTTTCATAGCAAGGTTCTTCAAAAGTGGTTTGCCATTGCCTGTTTTCTAGGGCTGAAGGAAAGTGACTGGCCCAAAGTCATCTATCTGGCTTCAGGTCCAAGGCAGGACTAGAATTCATGGCCTCCTGGTTTCTAGCCTAATTTCTTAAACATCAAACCATACTGGCTCTACCCAGTATATATCTATATATATAAAAGCAAAATACCACTCACGCATCATCATGAAATCTCCAGAACCGTAAAGCCTACAAACTTGAAATTTGGCATATATGTTCCTCTTGGCTTCTAGGTGCTCGCTAAGAAAGGATTTTTCAAAATGACTATCAGATCATTACTATTTTTTATATTATTATTAACACGCTCTGATGCTAAGGAGTTAGATGTTCTACTCCCTCTCCCAACCTGAAAATAACTCTGTTCCAACTGCCACTTGGGTGTGGGTATGGCCAGCATGTGACTCATCCGGCCTGCTGGCTGGGAGTTTAGACATTCTACTCCCCACCTGAAAGGGAGAGAAGGGGATAAGATAGGAGATGCTTCTGTGGGGCAAGCCTGAGGGAGAGAAGGGGAGAGAAGAGGCCAATTGTAACTACTATTAATTTTCAAGATGTAAATGTCAATTTATCAAGCCCGATCACATAATTTCATAGCAGACCACCGATATCCAGCTAGTTAAACCATAAATGCAAAATGCAATGGCTTTGTACAATTATGAAACCAAAACGACAGCAGCAACACCAAATATAGTTTGGCCACATGAGAAGCTGCAATTTCTGTCTATGGGAAAGGAGAGGGTTGAAAAGATTTTTCTATCAGATGCCAAGGGATTAAAAAAAAAAAAATCCAGAACCAAAATGTTACATATTTTTTTTTCAAACATCAAACATGTTCAAGAATCGATATGTACTGGGTCTCCAAGGCTCTCATACCATTTATTAAGGAAGTACAGATCTGCTCAAAGACATTTGCAGATCCAATCTTAATATCATGGTTTCCAGGAGGAAAAAAAACCCGATGCCCTTTAGATGGAGGGGAAAATGACACCTTATTTCTTCAAGAAGGAACGCTGCAGAAATATAAAAGGGAATTAAAATGTTTCTTCAAATAAATGCAACTCCAGGGATATCAAAGACAGAATGACAGAATTGGAAGGAACTTTGGGGTGTCTTCTAATCCAACCCTTTGCTCAAGCAGGAGATCCTATAGCCATGATGGCAAACCTATGGCACGTATGCCACAAGTGGCGTGTAAAGCCATCTCTGCGGGCACACGAGCCATCGCCCTAGGTCAGCTCCATCGCGCATGCGCTCGCGCCTCCCACCGGCCAGCTGATTTTCGGGTCTCTGCTGCATATGCAGGACACCTGTGTGCATGCGTGGGGGGCAGGGACTCGTGCGTGCATGCGCCGGGGGGGTCACCTGCACATGTGTGGGGGGCTGGGAGTGGTGCGCCCCCCCAAGGCCCGTTTTTGGTCCCAAGAGACTTCAGGGAGGCCTGCTAGGCCCAAAATGGGCCACGGGGGATGGGTGGGTTCGGAGGCTTCAGAGCAGGGGTGAAATGCTCCCGGTTCGGACCAGCTCGGGCAAGTAGGTAGCGATGGCAGCGGGCAGTTCGGAGAATCGGTAGCAAAAATCCCTGCCCCCGCCCCCCCATGCCCAGCTGAGCCACACGATCATCAGAGGCTTTTTTTCTTTTAAATGCCTCTGACGAGCCAAGCTCTGACGATCCCAGCTGAGTTGCCTGCTGATCAGGCAACTCAGCTAGGATCGTCAGAGCCATTTAAAAGAAGTTTTTTCTTTTAAATGGCTCTGACGATCCAATCTCTGACGATCCCAGCTGAGTTGCCTGATCAGCAGAGGGTTTTTTAAAAGCCCTCTGACGATCAGGCAACTCAACTGGAATCGTCAGAGCCTTTTGAAAGCATTTTTTACATGGTTTTACATGTAAAAAATGGTTTTGAAAGTAAAAAAAAAATTGGCCACGCCCACCCAGTCACATTACCCCACCACCACCAAGCCACACCCACAGAACCGGTAGTAACAAATTTTAGATTTCACCACTGCTTCAGAGGCTGAAAAAAAAGCAAGGCACAGAGCTCACAACCAACAAACCAGTTGCTAAAATTCATCTCTGGGAACAGCTGATTGGGAGTATTCCGGGAGGCCGATCCACCCACCAATCAGCTTTTTCCTTATTTTCCTCCCCAAAAACTAAGGTGCGTCTTATACTCCGGTGCGTCTTATAGTCCGAAAAATACGTTAAATTTCAAGTCATGATCAAAAAGATCTGAAGAGATATCAAAGTATTGCCTGATATACAACCACTGTCTTGAGTACCTGTCACTTCAGTTGGCTTGGAATATAGTAGGCATCTAACTCTTCCTAACCTTTTCAATGATTTTTCTACCTATTGAAAGGTTTAACAGCATATGGCTTGGGTGAGAAACAGATGTGGAGCAAAACAGGTTTTTCAAGCTTTTTCGAAAATGTATTAAATATAGATATTTACAGATTTAGAGATTAATAGAGTTGGAAGGGACCTTGTAGGTCATCTAGTCCAACCCCCCTACACCATTTCTGACAAATGGCAGTCCAATCTCTTCTTGAAAGCCTCCAGTGATGAAGCTCCCACAACTTCCGAAGTCAAGCTGTTCCATTGGTTGATTGTTCTCATTGTCAGAAAATTTCTCCTTATTTCTGATCTCTCCTTGATAAGTTTCCATCCATTGTTCTTTGTCTGGCCTTCAGGTGCCTTGGAAAATAGCTTGACCCCCTACTCTCTGTGGCAGCCCCTCAAATACAAGAACACTGTTATCATGTCTCCCCTGGTCCTTCTCTTCACTAGACTAGCCATGCCCAGTTCCTGCATCCGTTCATTGTATGTTTTAGCCTCCAGTCCCCTAATCATCTTGGTTGTTCTTCTCTGCACTTTTTCTAGAGTCTCAACATCTTTTTTATAGTGTGGTGACCAAAACTGGATGCAGGATTCTAGGTGTGGTCTTACTAAGGCTTTATGGAGTGGTATTAGTACCTCCCTTGATCTTGATTGTATCCCTCTGTTAATTTAGGACTGCATTGGCTTTTTTGGCTGCCGCCACACACTGCTGACTCATATTTAACTGGTTGCCTACTAAGACTCCAAGATCCCTCTCCCAGTTACTGCTATTCACCCAGTCTATATATTTGTTTTGAAACTTATTCCCTGAAAATGTAGGCCATTTATACTACATTTTTTTCAACCATGAACAAGACCTCAGTTGCCAAAAAAGCTCTTGAGAAACGCAACGGGCAAAAGTGCTCCAGAGTTGGATATAATCAATGTTCAGTTCCTTTTAGGACTTGTCATAAGAACAGAAGATTTAGTATCATGGGTTAGCTGGCACTCACTCACTCTAAAAATATCAAACCTGCAGACCCATTTATCCATGCCTTCAGCAGAGCCAAGGACTTTCTCACCATCGTGTCCATTTCCTTCCTCCCATCCTCATGATATCTCAATCAGCAAGCCACTTATTTTTAAAACAATGTAGAAAAGGGCAGTGGTGAAATCTAAAATTTCTGTGGGCGTGGCTTGGTGGTGGGGGGTAATGTGACTGGGTGGGCGTGGCCATTTTTTTTTATTATTATTATTTTTAAAACCATTTTTTCTACAACCTCTTCGGCGAAGAGGTTGTAAAAAAATGCTTTCAAAAGGCTCTGACGTTCCCAGCTGAGTTGCCTAATCGGCAGAGGCTTTTTTTCTTTTAAATGCCTCTGACGATCAGGCAACTCAGCTTGGATCGTCAGAGGCATTTAAAAGAAAAAAACCTCTGCCGATCAGGCAACTCAGCTTGGATCGTCAGAGGTCCAAGCTGAGTTGCCTGATCAACAGAGGTTTTTTTTCTTTTAAAAGCCTTTGACAAACCCAGCTGAGCCGCCCGATCATCAGAGGCTTTTTTTTTTTACTTTTAAAAGCATTTTTTCGTTGGAAGAGGTTGTAGAAAAAATGCCTTTAAAAGTAAAAAAAAAAAAAGCCTCTGATGATTGTGCATCTCAGCTGGGCACGGGGGGGGGGGCAGGGATTTTTGCTACTGGTTCTCCGAACCACCCGCCTCCATCGCTACCAGATCGAGCGATCCGGTCTGAACCGGGAGCATTTCACCCCTGGAAAAGGGGGACCTTTGCAGTAGGTGGGTGACAACTCTGTTGTCAAGAGACTTCGCAGCAAGGGGAGGCAAGGTTGTTGGTCAAAGAGATGCTGACAAGGAGAAGCTATGCTGAGAAACCACTGGTCAGTCGATGTATCTCAACACAATAACATATAGCCAGTGACTTCCAACAGTTCATTTCATTCACCGTTCAAAGTCACAATGGCATCAAAAAAAGTGACCGGTGACTGTTTTTCACACTTACGACTATT